>NW_027657244.1:0-35307 GCF_964235325.1 Thermobia domestica | reverse complement strand
ATGGGAGTAATTCGACTATCGATCAAATATCTCCCGTGTCACGATAGTAGTCACTTTCAATTCTTCTAACGAAGGTAAGAAAAAATGCTATACAAACTTCCTTTCGGTATATAAAGGATTAGGGGCCCAGAGAATATTTTCTTTCAAGAGGATACATTCTTTTTCGAACACCCTGTATATAGATCCTCTAATTATAACTGCAAACAAAATGTTGATTTTGCAATTGCTTCCATGAGAGAAAATTCTGTGCACTTTCTTTCTGAAGGGCCGGGCCTAAACGTTTTCCTTAATCATTAAATTTAGTAGTTATCTACAATTACATAGTTTTCCATTGTTCTCAAAATAAAGATTTTTCTCTATGAATTGTTGAATGTTGCTAGGGATATTGAAGTAATTCTTTTTAGTGTTTTTTTCTTTACAATAATGTACTGAACGCCTGCATTAAGGAAGTTCGTGTGTCCATCTTGCAAAATGTTTCGTCTTTTTTCATGCCCACTAAGATAAATATTCATTTTGCTCTTTTCTCCGTATGCAAACCACATTTCTTAAAGGCAACATTTTCATACAAATGTAGTACTAAAAACTTCTAATTGGCAACATCTGGGCTGCGAAGAGGAAAAAGAAAGAAATCTCGTACGTATTCGCGCGCAATTCGGAATTAGCCAATGAAAAGCACAAAAGCGGCCACCATCTCTCTCTCTTTCTTATTAACGGTTTTGTACTTTCTGCAGTTCTATCAGTGCTGCTAACCTCTTACTATATCATTGAATATGTATGTTTATATATATATATATATATATATATATATATATATATATATATATATATATATATATATATATATATATATATATATATATATACAAAAAATCATACTACTACGGAATAATATTAAATGCCTGTAAACCCTCATTTCTGTTTGCACTTTCTGTTACACTACCTTCCCCGAACTTCTTTCAAGTTATTAAGTGCAGAACGGGGAGTTATACATATTTACTTGCGCTTTCACAATATCTGCACATTGTGTAATAATAGGAGACGTATAAAATAAAACTATATACTAATACGTATATATATATATATATATATATATATATATATATATATATATATATATATATATATATATATATATATATATATACAGTACACATTCCACTATCCGAGGCTTTCCTTTTCTTTTCTTGCTGACGATAAATTACGCTCTTAGAAATGTTGTCTGAAAACAATAAGAATATGTGCAAAAAATACAATCAGAGGTAGAGGTCTTTAACAGGAACTAAGCAAGGGAGTTGAAAAATTTTTTATGCATGTAAAAAATATAGACATGAACCAACTTGTGAAATAAAAAGACCAGAAAACTACTCTTTCTAAATTATGTGTAAACTTTTTACCGAAAACGAAAGTTGCACGAAAGACTTTTTGTCCCTTTTTTGGCCTCCGGTGCTTGGGGTCCCTGGTTCAATCCCAGCTCGTGCCGTGTGAACTTTGTCGTGCATAAAGACCGTGCTCATGGGTTTTCTCGGGTTTCTCCCGTTTCCTCCCACTTTCTTCATTCAGTACTCATCATCACCGTCTCCTTTAGCGTAACCGGTATAAGTATGCGACGTAAATCTAAAGATTTCATTTCATTTCCCTTTTCTGCTCATACTGCTGATTATGCGCGATTATGCCAACATCCAACTCCGCGGATAATCGTGCGATTACTGTATATACAACTAATACAGATACGTAATTACATTATCAGTTACAGTATCGGTTTTTATTTACTAATTTGCCTCACTTTATTTGCATCCCTGCAGTAAATAATTCTTATCGATAATAGTTAAAATGTATATTACATTTTAGTGCTTCACGACTGAATGATCATCTGCCTTACGTTATCTCGCAGCTGAAGAGGATGCTACACTGAAAACTACCTTGCGTTATAAAGGGTAAGTGAAACATATCTTAAAAATATCTTTCATACATTTCATTGTGTACATTAAAGAATGTAAGTTTGCCTTTTTCCTGTAATCAATACTTAATAAAGGATTTATTTTTATTTATTTATATACAATTTCATACGTGGTTCGTGATAGTAAACTCGATAGGACATAGTGGCACTATGAACATCCGAATCACTCATCATTCGAACATTCAAATATTTATTCGAATATTAGTATATTCCAAGTAATGTTAACGACGTTAATATGCTTGCCTTTATAGTTAATAATGTCAATTCTTACTTAAAACATACTTCCTTAACAGGACATTGAAGAAAAGGTAGTTGCCAACGGCCATACCATGCTGAATATACCGGTTCTCGTCCGATCACCGAAGTCAAGCAGCATCGGGCCTGGTCAGTACTTGGATGGGTGACCGCCTGGGAACACCAGGTGCTGTTGGCATCTCTTTTTCAAATTTCATTATCCTTCAAGTACGAAAATACTAGAAACATTAATTTTATAGTACTTTCAAGAGATAATTTATCAACATTATTTCATAGCGATTAATCGATATTCTAAGCGTTATACCCACTATTTCTTACACTAACAGCCTGTTTATTTGCACGGCACATTAAAATAACCTGATTTCCGATCCGTGTGCACCTACTACTATACTTAACACGGAATGTATTACCACTTTTTAAAAGTAAATTATTATGACTAAGTGTAGATCTCCGGCGAGTAAATGCCTTTCGTATACAAGCACGACACATCTCCGCTATGTGCTTTACTTTTTTACTAACAGCATATAGAAATTGGATTTCAAGGTGTTTCTACATAACAGAATGAAGCAAATTTCGTGATTTAACTCTTTCGAATAATGTGTTGGTCCTGACAAGGACCGTTTGAAATGAAAAATCTTGAAGAAGATTTTTACTTAGAGCTTGTGTACTTGGTAACAGCCTTCGTACCCTCACTTACAGCGTGCTTGGCAAGTTCACCAGGCAAAAGAAGGCGCACAGCTGTTTGGATTTCCCGGCTGGTGATAGTTGACCGCTTATTGTAATGGGCCAAACGAGAAGCTTCAGCAGCAATACGCTCGAAGATGTCATTAACAAAGCTGTTCATGATACTCATAGCTTTGCTAGATATGCCAGTGTCAGGATGCACTTGCTTCAAAACTTTGTAGATGTAAATGGCATAGCTCTCCTTCCTCCTCCTCTTCTTCTTCTTATCTCCCTTGGAGATATTCTTTTGGGCTTTACCAGCCTTCTTTGCAGCCTTTCCGCTAGTTTTTGGTGGCATGATGACTCACTCGTTCAGCAAAATTAGATGTGTCCGCCGATTTATCGACTTCATTTAAATTACAGTACGTGTTTCAATTCGCGCCAACTGCCTTGCTTTTCATTTGATGCACTCGGGTGCACGCTTGAAGTAGTAACAAAACTGACTTGATTCATGGGAGGCCGCAATTTTTCCTCTCATCTTATTACGAAAGAATATTGAACAATGTCTGGTCGCGGCAAAGGTGGAAAAGTCAAGGGAAAGAGCAAGTCCCGCTCCAGCAGGGCTGGCCTTCAATTCCCAGTAGGCAGAATCCATCGTCTTTTGCGAAAGGGTAACTATGCCGAACGAGTTGGTGCTGGCGCTCCCGTGTATTTGGCTGCAGTCATGGAATACCTGGCAGCTGAAGTTCTTGAGTTGGCAGGCAACGCTGCTCGTGACAACAAGAAGACTAGGATTATTCCACGTCATCTGCAGTTAGCTATCCGTAACGACGAGGAATTAAACAAGTTGTTGTCTGGAGTTACAATCGCTCAGGGTGGTGTTTTGCCCAACATTCAAGCTGTACTTCTGCCCAAGAAAACTGAGAAGAAGGCATAAATGTAAGACCTATATCTCATACAAATCGGCCCTTATGAGGGCCACAAACCCCTTTATAGAGGAGATTTACGATTGAAATGAATTGTTTTCGATATACAGACTCATCAAAAGTGTCTGAGATAGTTGCTTAGTGTCATTCGAAATTCTCGCTGCTATTCGATTAATTAGTATGTGTAGTCGTCGATCGTAATTGAAGCCCATAGGAAGTCACACTATCTTTAGAATACTCCAAACAGCGATGTGCTTAGTTCCCACTACATTATTAATTATAAGATCATTACCTTTTGTATTGTCGCTAGCTACATTTTTTTGATATTTGCGTACATCGGGCTCATATTACCCAGAGGACAGGACAGTCGAGCCCAGATTCTCAGCAATGGAAGAAAACCTCATACCACATATTCTCATGTACTTCATGCTAGACAAAGGAATTTCCAACATTCTTAAAGCACTCATGTTTCTCTCTTGCGTTGGCTTGGCTGAAATTACTCTGTTCAATATGTTCTCGACATTTATTATTGTTCATTACTATGCCCCAATGACATCATGAACAGAGCGGATCAAAAAACTTTCCTAAATTTCTTTTGCAACATAGTAATGACATTAAATGCACACTTAAGTACGATTTATTCTTTGCAAGGTCGATATTCATATTTGTGTGATATGTGTTATATGTATATGGTTTGTAATACGCAACTACTCTTATTCTCTGATCTCAGAACTCATTTGCTACTGTGCCCAACGAGCGAGCCTAGGTTTCTTGTAACTACTGCCTTTCTTTAGTAAATAATGTGAAGTATACAATGCATTAACCTACATCTCATATTTGTATTACTCTTTATTTTACTAACCCGCTACGAAGTGTCATTAATTTACATGTAAATCACAATAGACACTACCGCAAAAGAAAAAAATCGAACCCAAGACCACGTAAACAAGATAAAGGACAAGATTCAGGTTTCTAACGCATTATTCGCCCCTCACAGCACAGTATAGAAGTTGTATAAGCCTCTATACGTACATCCTACTGTCAGAACAGAAATTCCGACTTGCGTTTCGCATCTCTCATGCTCGCTACTTCCAACAAATCGCCAATTTCCAACCAGAACCCCTTCTCCAGCATTAATACTGCTACATATGAATACGTATACATGAACGTACATAATGTAAAAAAAAACGTATGATTTTCTCAAATTAATCTCTCTACGTCTGTAATTTTGTGTGCATCAAAAGGCTTTAATGTAGTTACACGAATTCTTATAATCTAACAGAAAATCGCACAAAGTAAATCTTTCCCTTTATATAAATTTGTTGGCTCTGAAAAGAGCCGTTTATGCCAATTTTATATCCAAAATAGGAGGAACCCCAACTTAACCTCCGAAACCGTACAGGGTTCTTCCTTGCCTCTTCAAGGCATACACAACATCCATAGCTGTCACTGTCTTCCTCTTGGCGTGTTCTGTGTATGTAACAGCATCTCTGATTACGTTCTCCAGGAATACTTTCAATACTCCTCGGGTCTCTTCATAAATGAGACCAGAGATACGCTTCACACCACCACGGCGAGCAAGACGCCTAATAGCGGGTTTGGTGATACCCTGGATGTTGTCACGAAGAACTTTACGGTGGCGCTTGGCACCTCCTTTGCCAAGACCCTTGCCTCCTTTTCCACGTCCTGTCATTTCGATATGTTACTGCTTCGCTCACCACACACGAGAAATACAAGCCCAAGCAGCCCAAGACTCGTGGTTTTGTTCCTTCGATCATGCAGGGAAAGCACGGAGGAAAAACACAAAACGTGTCTAAGCCAATGAGAACTGTCCTTTTCGACTGACTTTATCCAATGAGAAATAGCTTGATTTAACGGTTTTGCTCTTTATATAACTTGACTTCATTCAGCGCGCAATTATTTGAAACAAGTCGTGACAGTTGCAATGGCACGTACCAAGCAGACAGCTAGGAAATCTACTGGAGGCAAAGCTCCTCGAAAGCAGCTTGCCACCAAAGCTGCAAGAAAGAGTGCTCCAGCTACCGGTGGAGTGAAAAAGCCCCATCGTTACAGGCCTGGTACTGTGGCTCTCCGAGAAATTCGTCGTTACCAGAAGAGCACTGAATTGCTCATCCGCAAGCTGCCCTTCCAACGACTCGTCCGAGAAATTGCACAAGATTTCAAGACAGATCTTCGCTTCCAAAGCTCAGCTGTCATGGCTTTACAGGAGGCAAGTGAAGCTTACCTTGTAGGGCTTTTCGAAGACACCAACTTGTGTGCTATTCACGCAAAGAGAGTCACAATCATGCCTAAGGACATTCAGCTTGCTCGCCGCATCCGTGGGGAACGTGCTTAAGTTTGAAGTTCTGGCACTGAGTTCAAAAACGGTCCTTTTTAGGACCAATACACTACTTAGAGATGCTGTTATCCTAACAAGGATCTTGTCCATACTTGTTATCTTTTTTTTTTAAATTCTCACGCCGTATGTTGCATAGTTAATACATCTACCTTCGTTTTCCTCTCGTTTCGTATATCATCCTATCTTTCAAGTATATTCTTTAGTTTTCCCCTATGTTTACCGATTGATTATCTTCGTTTTATGTGGTCAAGGATTCGATTTTGCCATATGTTGCATAAGTTAACTTCGATTCAACCACTGTTTGCCCTTCTCAACGTTATTAATCTCATAGAACTCGCAGGCGAAATATGTACTTCTTCCAAGGTAGCAAAAGTAATATTTTCTCAGAGGTCGCTGCTGTTGAATGCAAACGTTAAACTAAACTTTCTTTAAGTGTCTGTTTGTACTTAACATCAGTTCAATTGTACACCTACATTTCTGCTGGTGTTACTATTTTTCTTTATAGCAATATTACGAATTATAAGACGGTATCCGTGGTTATTAGCGTGTTCCCTTTTCCTAACACTTTCTCATTACACCAGTATTTCCATCATTCATTAGGCGTAATCACCCGTCTCCTTTATCATAAAAATCATAATAGTACGACGTTAAATTGAAACAGTCTACTTCACTTTCACGAGTTGTAATAAGTTCGAACATTTCTTTCACCCCAGCCTTGAAAAGAGTTGATTTTAGTTTAGTGTCCCTTTCAGCAGCAAGGCTGTTTCAAACGTGGACCTACTTATTAACGTGCAATGCGAAACATTTGAGCTCCCACCGAGAATCGAACCCAGTCAGCCTGCAAAAGTTTTTCTAACAAATGCATTAAGTGCGTTTTCTGTACTGTTTCGCTACTTGAAGATAGGAACAAGGAAAAAGTAAGTGATCACAAATTGACATTACGTAATGTGTTCCCCATTTTTTTTCGAGTACACCATTCTTGACACCCGTGAAAGCTTTCTTTCCCCACCCTCAATTCCCCTCTGTTATAAAGCACTTACATCAAGAAGTGCTTCGGTTAAAAAGAAAACTCAAAGTCCCTTGCGTGTATACTATACATTGCTATGAATGAACATGTGATAATGATAGGAAAAGCACAATTTTACTCTTCTCAAAGTATTTGATGGCTCTAAAAAGAGCCGTTTTAAAATGTCAGATGATTTACTGACACATTTACTTCTTCTTTGGTGCAGCCTTCTTAGCACTTTTCGGTTTTGCTGTAGCCTTCTTTGGCTTCGGGGCCTTTGGCTTCTTGGGAGTTTTTGCCTTCTTCACTTTAGATGGTGATTTCTTAGGTTTGGGAGCAGCAGCCTTTTTCTTTTCACCAGTCTTCTTGGGACGTTTAGCTGCTGGCTTTTTCGCAGGCTTCTTCTCCTTTGATGCTGATCGTTTCGCCTTGGTTGAAGATCCACCTTCAGGCTTCTCCTTCAGCGATGAAGCACTAAGCTTAAACGATCCAGATGCACCTTTTCCCTTGGTCTGAACCAAAGACCCAGAAGCAACTGCACTTCTCAAGTATTTCTTGATAAATGGAGCAAGCTTCTCGGCATCCACTTTGTAGTTCTGAGAGATGTATTTCTTAATAGCTTGCAGTGAACTTCCTCCCCTTTCCTTCAAATTCTTGATGGCGTTGTTCACCATTTCTGATGTTCTTGGATGAGAAGGTGTTGTTTTTGGTTTCTTAGGCTTTGCAGACTTCTTAGGAGAAGCCTGTGCCGGGGCTGCAGGTGCTGATGCCGTATCTGCCATTGCTTTCTGCAATAAACTCAACGATACTGAAGAATGAAATTTTCGCTGGCAGGCAGCGTTGAGTTTGGTTACGGAGCGCGGACCGGATAGAAAGCACTTGCTGAGGCGGGCTGAGGTAAACAGAAGTTCGTAGTTGCCACAACGATAAGTGTGTTTCCTTCTATTTTGATAAACGATTTTTTTCAGGTATTCAATGAATGCACCAGATCCTATTCTTCCTTACTGGCTAGAAGAAACTTTATTCCACATAACTCAAAAGGCATTTGTTTTTATTCGCTTTTCTATTTTATGTTTCAGTCATTGCTAAGTCGGTCACACTACTTTTTCACCCTCCTTGTGCTTATAATTTTCATAATTTAACATGGAAATACTTATCAATAAATAATTATATTACCATGGTAATTAACTTCAATCCTTCCTGTGATTATACGCAAAGTACCATCTTCGTACTGCTTACTATAGTTCAATGAAGGGAATCTATAAAGTAACGCGTGTCGCACACATCTGCCTTGCAAACTCCCTGGCCTACTTCCAATGTATAGACTTTTATTTCAAATCCTGATTTAATTTCATAATTTTCTGTAGATTTTAACATTTTATTACCCAGCTTCTTAATACGAATGACAATCAAGCCTAAATATTTATTCCCTTTAACTTTATTTTTCTTTTTTATTTTGTGCCTTGTTTCATATTTGTTCTTACGTTAGCAATTAACGCACTTACCGTAGTTATGTATGAACAGGTTGTTTCTATATTTATTTTATTCCAAATAAATTAAATATATACGGATTATTTTATGGTAGTTGATATTTTCTGTTGTTTCCTACGTGAATTGAGGAAACGCACGGACTTTCGCCTAATTCTTGTGCTACTTTCATATGTCTGTATCTGTCGAATGCTGTCGATCTGTCGAAATGTGTATTACTATCTGTCGATTCATCGAGTGAACTGAATTCGTTAACCATTTCACCAGGCGCGCATGCATTTTTTTTTTCTTCTAAGGGATCCAAGCTTCGGGGGGCAAGGTTCCAATACTACAAGCCACTATGTCTATATACTATTATTCTGCATTCGAAAACACGATAAATATTCCACTTACTTTTTCACAAAAACATGATACAGACAGAGTACAGATGAAGTGTAAGATCAGATTTATATTGATGATACATCAATATTTTCCCTGTTAATAACTACATTTAATGAGAAAGTCTGCAAATGTATGTTCACTTAGGAACTTTTGCGAGGAGTCCGCACCCGGTGGACACCCCGTGAGTACGCCTCTGCACTTGACTATACTTCGAATTATACTGCAAACAGTTGTATTTTAGTTTCCCCGTTTAGTTCATCGATATCATTAACACAAAGAAAATAGATGTTATAGATGCGTATTCTCAGTTCTCGCTTTATATCCGGACGTCTGCAAAAATCTACTCCTTTTCTTTCTTTCACGCATCCACCAAACTAACAATGATTTGTATTATAATATTTGCGCATAAAATGTATATCTCATACCTTCCATGTTCTCAAGTATTCATAGACAAAAACGGTTACTTTCTGCGAACAAATTGTCCAAACACAGTGCAAATGTCATCTATAGATTGTCCTGGTTCCGTCTGCGTGTACATAACAATGCGTCATAATCATACATTGCACATTAAGGATATCAATTAATCTTCCCAAATTCCTAGATATGCCTGGCAAAAGTTCCGCGTGTTGTAAGGATATTACATTTGTACTACCGACAAGGTGGTATCTTCCAACATTGAAGTTCAATAAACCCCAAATGTGTCGGATATAGTATTTGATTTCTTGTCTCATTGTTTGCGTCAGAGATGTCTTCTCAAGTTAGGATTTACGATACATACAGGATGAGTTGTATATATTGTTGCTGCCAGCTCTATATTAATCCCATATTTGTAAACGAATAAAAACAGTATTCTAATTATAACAATGTGCTCACAATTAATTTTATTCTTAATTGTTATACGTATTGTTGATTAAAAATGAAAATGTTGCTAAGTGAATTTTATTAATATTTTCTGTTGCGTGATATAGGAAGTGAGTGAAATATTGGAGGAATATAGTGTGCGTAGCAGATGATGTGCAGTGGCTTTGGATCGCCTGTGATAAGGTAAGGCATTTGCTATTTTAATTAACACATTTTATATACTGTAATCCTAATTATTTTTATGTGAATGTGCTTACTACTTGTGTATTCAGTGGGACCGATGTTTTAATATGTATGGTCAAGCAGTGTCGAGCCTGGTCAGTGTGTGGATAGGTGACCATTTTTTGTAAATCGATAACATTTAACTTTGTAAACACGGATGAAGTAGAAGTATATTTATTTTATTTTTTACCTCAAATATGTAGGACACTTCTCCTTTGTACATCAATTATTATTATTAGTTCAACTTGTTTACAAGTTAAATGAAAAGAATAGTCGTTATCGTGTGATGATTGTGCTCATTAGGCTAAAGAAGACTCGTGATAAGAAAGAAAAGAAGAACGGTGCTCAAGTTTCGTCACAGCATATTCTCAAAAATTTACAGGCAAAATTCAGTGTTCTGCATGAAAAGGCATATTTGTACGAAAAAAAAAAAAAATTCTGCAGACGACAGAATTAAATAAAGTAATACACATGTATTTTAGAGTTACTGGTGTAAAATCATTACAAGTGCTTTGCCAGGTGGCCAATAAAAAGCACGAATACTATTTAAGGGAGCCAAAACAGGAGAAAGCTGGGGGCCTGAGCGATAGCAAGAATGTGCGTCCAAAGTGAACAGGAGCGAAGGCGACGCGGGTATACGTATAAGCAAGGGTAGTGGAAACCAGTTAGTTTTCGAGTTTCAATAGCACTTGTCATGCATCCATACTAGTAGCGCCCCGCTTGTAAACATTAAGTACACTATGCAAGAATACACCGCCGGTGGAAAATAGTACCTAATACAGTTATCTTTCATATATACTGACTTATTTTACAGTAGTAACCCAACACTAGTAAACGTAAAATAAAAGTGTATAACTTTATATTTAATTCTATCGCCTGGCTTAGTTTTTCACCTGTAAGATGTACTTATTTAGAGCAAGTTTCTTAACTAGCAAATTAAACCGAGAACCACAGCAACCATATATATATTCTTATGATGTACTTTTCTTTGAGTGGTGTTCTCTGTCTATTCAATAACATTTTCTCAGTTTAATGCTAGCAAAAAACAAAACAAAATCAAAGTGTTTCTATATAAATTTAGTTCACCGTGTTGTAATATCACATGGAATTGAAAAACGAATAGTCGAACCTCTGCTATCTCGATCAAACTTCTCAGGATGATATACTGACTTACCGCAGAAGTTCGACTGAATACGTTTCTCAGTTCCATGGGAGAACCTGGAGAAGCAAAAGCCTGCGCAACGGAAAATACTAAATAAACTTGTAGAGCAGGTCAAGATGTATCATCATGCCAAGTTTCATTCAGATCAGAGAAGTTTGGCTGCAGCCATTTTCATTACAAAGCACAAAATGGATGGTCCCTAACCTCGAGAATCTTCACAATTGTCGACGAGTTGAACTGCACTCATCTGATCAAAATCAAACTTAAAATGGCAGTTCACTTTCAACTGTTAAATAATATGATATGCAGGCTTCTGCTTTCCTAGTTACAGTCTATCCACTGTGGTATGCATATTAGTAGAAATGTGAGAGTGCATATTTATTAAAGATTTGCTTCAAAAAGCGATGAAAGACATAGGCATTCCCGCGGGCGGTGATAACAAGATGCCGGAAAACGAACAAGCAGAAAGAATATGGGCTGAAGAAGTGTAAACGACGACGCGGCGGCCCGTAAAGGTGTTGCCGTCCTATTAAATGAATAATATCAAAAGAAAGAAAAAAAAAGTAAAAAATTTCGCGCTCGTAATCAAGACAGAAAGCAACTAAAGGAAATCTTTGTTTTACGTCCCACGTTATGCCGCTTAGGCTAAAAGAGGCGCTGATTATGAGAAATGATTGAAATGGTGGTGGAATGAAGAAAGTGGGAGGAAACGGGAGAACCCCGCGGTAACCCACCGCACATAGTTTTTGTCCACCATAAAGTTAACTTGGCGGGGGCTCAAGACAGAAAGACGGTTGGAAAAACAAATAAACGATGTTCCATCCCGTAAAAATGTTGGCGACCTATGAAATCAATATTTTTTCTTAAAGAAAAAAAAAAGAATTAAAAAGAGAAAAAAAGGTCAAAATTTCGCGCTCGCTTCGCTCGCGATCAGCAGAGAAAAGAGGACGTGACGCACCCCTAAAAGTGTTGGCGACCGATTGAATAAATATTGTGGGTAAAAAAAAAAAAAAAAAAGTCAAAAATTTCGCGCTCGCTTCGCTCGCGATCAGCACAGAAAGAAGGACGTGACGCGCCCCTAAAGGTGTTGGCAACCGATTCAATACATATTGTCGGTAAAAAAAAAAAAAAAAAAAAACGCTCGCTTCGCTCGCGATCGACATGAAAAAGGCAACGACGTGACGCCCCGTAAAATTGTCGGCGACCTATTCAATCAATATATTCGGTTGAAAAACAAAGTCAAAAGTTTCCCAATCGCTTCCCTGCCGATCGACATAAAAAAAAAGGCAACCCCTTCACCTCTCCTTATGCATTCATCAGTAAACATACAACCATAGATCACAATACCACTCACATCACCTATCAGTTCTCCACGTCCATCAAGATCCAATCATCGCCCTGGCCCTTTATGATGATACACAACATTACATGTTATTGTGTGCATTGCCCCGCGTTACAATACATGACCAAAAAAAAAAGAGAAAAAGAGCTGCACTGCCTTCAGTGTAGACATGTTCGTATTCGTAGAAAATGATTTTAGGTACACGATAGTACAGTAATCTATCTTCACATGCTTCAGATGTGAACGATACCTACACATGAAGAGGGCTCCCGAGGTTTCCTTTTCCAATAGGATGGAGCTCCACCACACTTGCAGAATGACGAGAAGTTATGTTAATAAATATATCCCAGAGTGTTTCGTAACTCGCCCTTGGTCCTAATGATGAAGCGTTCTTCAGATGGCCCCGATGTCTCCACACATGATACTATGCGACTTCTTTTCACGAGGCTCTCAAAGATCACGTTTGTGTCCTAACATTCTCTGCAGATATGACACAGCTGCGATAGCGGATCACAGAAGCCTTTCCTCTCCTTACAAGAGACGTGTTCATTCGAGCATGGGAGTAATTCGACTATCGATCAAATATCTCCCGTGTCACGATAGTAGTCACTTTCAATTCTTCTAACGAAGGTAAGAAAAAATGCTATACAAACTTCCTTTCGGTATATAAAGGATTAGGGGCCCAGAGAATATTTTCTTTCAAGAGGATACATTCTTTTTCGAACACCCTGTATATAGATCCTCTAATTATAACTGCAAACAAAATGTTGATTTTGCAATTGCTTCCATGAGAGAAAATTCTGTGCACTTTCTTTCTGAAGGGCCGGGCCTAAACGTTTTCCTTAATCATTAAATTTAGTAGTTATCTACAATTACATAGTTTTCCATTGTTCTCAAAATAAAGATTTTTCTCTATGAATTGTTGAATGTTGCTAGGGATATTGAAGTAATTCTTTTTAGTGTTTTTTTCTTTACAATAATGTACTGAACGCCTGCATTAAGGAAGTTCGTGTGTCCATCTTGCAAAATGTTTCGTCTTTTTTCATGCCCACTAAGATAAATATTCATTTTGCTCTTTTCTCCGTATGCAAACCACATTTCTTAAAGGCAACATTTTCATACAAATGTAGTACTAAAAACTTCTAATTGGCAACATCTGGGCTGCGAAGAGGAAAAAGAAAGAAATCTCGTACGTATTCGCGCGCAATTCGGAATTAGCCAATGAAAAGCACAAAAGCGGCCACCATCTCTCTCTCTTTCTTATTAACGGTTTTGTACTTTCTGCAGTTCTATCAGTGCTGCTAACCTCTTACTATATCATTGAATATGTATGTTATATATATATATATATATATATATATATATATATATATATATATATATATATATATATATATATATATATATATATATATTTTACAAAAAATCATACTACTACGGAATAATATTAAATGCCTGTAAACCCTCATTTCTGTTTGCACTTTCTGTTACACTACCTTCCCCGAACTTCTTTCAAGTTATTAAGTGCAGAACGGGGAGTTATACATATTTACTTGCGCTTTCACAATATCTGCACATTGTGTAATAATAGGAGACGTATAAAATAAAACTATATACTAATACGTATATATATATATATATATATATATATATATATATATATATATATATATATATATATATATATATATATATATATACAGTACACATTCCACTATCCGAGGCTTTCCTTTTCTTTTCTTGCTGACGATAAATTACGCTCTTAGAAATGTTGTCTGAAAACAATAAGAATATGTGCAAAAAATACAATCAGAGGTAGAGGTCTTTAACAGGAACTAAGCAAGGGAGTTGAAAAATTTTTTATGCATGTAAAAAATATAGACATGAACCAACTTGTGAAATAAAAAGACCAGAAAACTACTCTTTCTAAATTATGTGTAAACTTTTTACCGAAAACGAAAGTTGCACGAAAGACTTTTTGTCCCTTTTTTGGCCTCCGGTGCTTGGGGTCCCTGGTTCAATCCCAGCTCGTGCCGTGTGAACTTTGTCGTGCATAAAGACCGTGCTCATGGGTTTTCTCGGGTTTCTCCCGTTTCCTCCCACTTTCTTCATTCAGTACTCATCATCACCGTCTCCTTTAGCGTAACCGGTATAAGTATGCGACGTAAATCTAAAGATTTCATTTCATTTCCCTTTTCTGCTCATACTGCTGATTATGCGCGATTATGCCAACATCCAACTCCGCGGATAATCGTGCGATTACTGTATATACAACTAATACAGATACGTAATTACATTATCAGTTACAGTATCGGTTTTTATTTACTAATTTGCCTCACTTTATTTGCATCCCTGCAGTAAATAATTCTTATCGATAATAGTTAAAATGTATATTACATTTTAGTGCTTCACGACTGAATGATCATCTGCCTTACGTTATCTCGCAGCTGAAGAGGATGCTACACTGAAAACTACCTTGCGTTATAAAGGGTAAGTGAAACATATCTTAAAAATATCTTTCATACATTTCATTGTGTACATTAAAGAATGTAAGTTTGCCTTTTTCCTGTAATCAATACTTAATAAAGGATTTATTTTTATTTATTTATATACAATTTCATACGTGGTTCGTGATAGTAAACTCGATAGGACATAGTGGCACTATGAACATCCGAATCACTCATCATTCGAACATTCAAATATTTATTCGAATATTAGTATATTCCAAGTAATGTTAACGACGTTAATATGCTTGCCTTTATAGTTAATAATGTCAATTCTTACTTAAAACATACTTCCTTAACAGGACATTGAAGAAAAGGTAGTTGCCAACGGCCATACCATGCTGAATATACCGGTTCTCGTCCGATCACCGAAGTCAAGCAGCATCGGGCCTGGTCAGTACTTGGATGGGTGACCGCCTGGGAACACCAGGTGCTGTTGGCATCTCTTTTTCAAATTTCATTATCCTTCAAGTACGAAAATACTAGAAACATTAATTTTATAGTACTTTCAAGAGATAATTTATCAACATTATTTCATAGCGATTAATCGATATTCTAAGCGTTATACCCACTATTTCTTACACTAACAGCCTGTTTATTTGCACGGCACATTAAAATAACCTGATTTCCGATCCGTGTGCACCTACTACTATACTTAACACGGAATGTATTACCACTTTTTAAAAGTAAATTATTATGACTAAGTGTAGATCTCCGGCGAGTAAATGCCTTTCGTATACAAGCACGACACATCTCCGCTATGTGCTTTACTTTTTTACTAACAGCATATAGAAATTGGATTTCAAGGTGTTTCTACATAACAGAATGAAGCAAATTTCGTGATTTAACTCTTTCGAATAATGTGTTGGTCCTGACAAGGACCGTTTGAAATGAAAAATCTTGAAGAAGATTTTTACTTAGAGCTTGTGTACTTGGTAACAGCCTTCGTACCCTCACTTACAGCGTGCTTGGCAAGTTCACCAGGCAAAAGAAGGCGCACAGCTGTTTGGATTTCCCGGCTGGTGATAGTTGACCGCTTATTGTAATGGGCCAAACGAGAAGCTTCAGCAGCAATACGCTCGAAGATGTCATTAACAAAGCTGTTCATGATACTCATAGCTTTGCTAGATATGCCAGTGTCAGGATGCACTTGCTTCAAAACTTTGTAGATGTAAATGGCATAGCTCTCCTTCCTCCTCCTCTTCTTCTTCTTATCTCCCTTGGAGATATTCTTTTGGGCTTTACCAGCCTTCTTTGCAGCCTTTCCGCTAGTTTTTGGTGGCATGATGACTCACTCGTTCAGCAAAATTAGATGTGTCCGCCGATTTATCGACTTCATTTAAATTACAGTACGTGTTTCAATTCGCGCCAACTGCCTTGCTTTTCATTTGATGCACTCGGGTGCACGCTTGAAGTAGTAACAAAACTGACTTGATTCATGGGAGGCCGCAATTTTTCCTCTCATCTTATTACGAAAGAATATTGAACAATGTCTGGTCGCGGCAAAGGTGGAAAAGTCAAGGGAAAGAGCAAGTCCCGCTCCAGCAGGGCTGGCCTTCAATTCCCAGTAGGCAGAATCCATCGTCTTTTGCGAAAGGGTAACTATGCCGAACGAGTTGGTGCTGGCGCTCCCGTGTATTTGGCTGCAGTCATGGAATACCTGGCAGCTGAAGTTCTTGAGTTGGCAGGCAACGCTGCTCGTGACAACAAGAAGACTAGGATTATTCCACGTCATCTGCAGTTAGCTATCCGTAACGACGAGGAATTAAACAAGTTGTTGTCTGGAGTTACAATCGCTCAGGGTGGTGTTTTGCCCAACATTCAAGCTGTACTTCTGCCCAAGAAAACTGAGAAGAAGGCATAAATGTAAGACCTATATCTCATACAAATCGGCCCTTATGAGGGCCACAAACCCCTTTATAGAGGAGATTTACGATTGAAATGAATTGTTTTCGATATACAGACTCATCAAAAGTGTCTGAGATAGTTGCTTAGTGTCATTCGAAATTCTCGCTGCTATTCGATTAATTAGTATGTGTAGTCGTCGATCGTAATTGAAGCCCATAGGAAGTCACACTATCTTTAGAATACTCCAAACAGCGATGTGCTTAGTTCCCACTACATTATTAATTATAAGATCATTACCTTTTGTATTGTCGCTAGCTACATTTTTTTGATATTTGCGTACATCGGGCTCATATTACCCAGAGGACAGGACAGTCGAGCCCAGATTCTCAGCAATGGAAGAAAACCTCATACCACATATTCTCATGTACTTCATGCTAGACAAAGGAATTTCCAACATTCTTAAAGCACTCATGTTTCTCTCTTGCGTTGGCTTGGCTGAAATTACTCTGTTCAATATGTTCTCGACATTTATTATTGTTCATTACTATGCCCCAATGACATCATGAACAGAGCGGATCAAAAAACTTTCCTAAATTTCTTTTGCAACATAGTAATGACATTAAATGCACACTTAAGTACGATTTATTCTTTGCAAGGTCGATATTCATATTTGTGTGATATGTGTTATATGTATATGGTTTGTAATACGCAACTACTCTTATTCTCTGATCTCAGAACTCATTTGCTACTGTGCCCAACGAGCGAGCCTAGGTTTCTTGTAACTACTGCCTTTCTTTAGTAAATAATGTGAAGTATACAATGCATTAACCTACATCTCATATTTGTATTACTCTTTATTTTACTAACCCGCTACGAAGTGTCATTAATTTACATGTAAATCACAATAGACACTACCGCAAAAGAAAAAAATCGAACCCAAGACCACGTAAACAAGATAAAGGACAAGATTCAGGTTTCTAACGCATTATTCGCCCCTCACAGCACAGTATAGAAGTTGTATAAGCCTCTATACGTACATCCTACTGTCAGAACAGAAATTCCGACTTGCGTTTCGCATCTCTCATGCTCGCTACTTCCAACAAATCGCCAATTTCCAACCAGAACCCCTTCTCCAGCATTAATACTGCTACATATGAATACGTATACATGAACGTACATAATGTAAAAAAAAACGTATGATTTTCTCAAATTAATCTCTCTACGTCTGTAATTTTGTGTGCATCAAAAGGCTTTAATGTAGTTACACGAATTCTTATAATCTAACAGAAAATCGCACAAAGTAAATCTTTCCCTTTATATAAATTTGTTGGCTCTGAAAAGAGCCGTTTATGCCAATTTTATATCCAAAATAGGAGGAACCCCAACTTAACCTCCGAAACCGTACAGGGTTCTTCCTTGCCTCTTCAAGGCATACACAACATCCATAGCTGTCACTGTCTTCCTCTTGGCGTGTTCTGTGTATGTAACAGCATCTCTGATTACGTTCTCCAGGAATACTTTCAATACTCCTCGGGTCTCTTCATAAATGAGACCAGAGATACGCTTCACACCACCACGGCGAGCAAGACGCCTAATAGCGGGTTTGGTGATACCCTGGATGTTGTCACGAAGAACTTTACGGTGGCGCTTGGCACCTCCTTTGCCAAGACCCTTGCCTCCTTTTCCACGTCCTGTCATTTCGATATGTTACTGCTTCGCTCACCACACACGAGAAATACAAGCCCAAGCAGCCCAAGACTCGTGGTTTTGTTCCTTCGATCATGCAGGGAAAGCACGGAGGAAAAACACAAAACGTGTCTAAGCCAATGAGAACTGTCCTTTTCGACTGACTTTATCCAATGAGAAATAGCTTGATTTAACGGTTTTGCTCTTTATATAACTTGACTTCATTCAGCGCGCAATTATTTGAAACAAGTCGTGACAGTTGCAATGGCACGTACCAAGCAGACAGCTAGGAAATCTACTGGAGGCAAAGCTCCTCGAAAGCAGCTTGCCACCAAAGCTGCAAGAAAGAGTGCTCCAGCTACCGGTGGAGTGAAAAAGCCCCATCGTTACAGGCCTGGTACTGTGGCTCTCCGAGAAATTCGTCGTTACCAGAAGAGCACTGAATTGCTCATCCGCAAGCTGCCCTTCCAACGACTCGTCCGAGAAATTGCACAAGATTTCAAGACAGATCTTCGCTTCCAAAGCTCAGCTGTCATGGCTTTACAGGAGGCAAGTGAAGCTTACCTTGTAGGGCTTTTCGAAGACACCAACTTGTGTGCTATTCACGCAAAGAGAGTCACAATCATGCCTAAGGACATTCAGCTTGCTCGCCGCATCCGTGGGGAACGTGCTTAAGTTTGAAGTTCTGGCACTGAGTTCAAAAACGGTCCTTTTTAGGACCAATACACTACTTAGAGATGCTGTTATCCTAACAAGGATCTTGTCCATACTTGTTATCTTTTTTTTTTAAATTCTCACGCCGTATGTTGCATAGTTAATACATCTACCTTCGTTTTCCTCTCGTTTCGTATATCATCCTATCTTTCAAGTATATTCTTTAGTTTTCCCCTATGTTTACCGATTGATTATCTTCGTTTTATGTGGTCAAGGATTCGATTTTGCCATATGTTGCATAAGTTAACTTCGATTCAACCACTGTTTGCCCTTCTCAACGTTATTAATCTCATAGAACTCGCAGGCGAAATATGTACTTCTTCCAAGGTAGCAAAAGTAATATTTTCTCAGAGGTCGCTGCTGTTGAATGCAAACGTTAAACTAAACTTTCTTTAAGTGTCTGTTTGTACTTAACATCAGTTCAATTGTACACCTACATTTCTGCTGGTGTTACTATTTTTCTTTATAGCAATATTACGAATTATAAGACGGTATCCGTGGTTATTAGCGTGTTCCCTTTTCCTAACACTTTCTCATTACACCAGTATTTCCATCATTCATTAGGCGTAATCACCCGTCTCCTTTATCATAAAAATCATAATAGTACGACGTTAAATTGAAACAGTCTACTTCACTTTCACGAGTTGTAATAAGTTCGAACATTTCTTTCACCCCAGCCTTGAAAAGAGTTGATTTTAGTTTAGTGTCCCTTTCAGCAGCAAGGCTGTTTCAAACGTGGACCTACTTATTAACGTGCAATGCGAAACATTTGAGCTCCCACCGAGAATCGAACCCAGTCAGCCTGCAAAAGTTTTTCTAACAAATGCATTAAGTGCGTTTTCTGTACTGTTTCGCTACTTGAAGATAGGAACAAGGAAAAAGTAAGTGATCACAAATTGACATTACGTAATGTGTTCCCCATTTTTTTTCGAGTACACCATTCTTGACACCCGTGAAAGCTTTCTTTCCCCACCCTCAATTCCCCTCTGTTATAAAGCACTTACATCAAGAAGTGCTTCGGTTAAAAAGAAAACTCAAAGTCCCTTGCGTGTATACTATACATTGCTATGAATGAACATGTGATAATGATAGGAAAAGCACAATTTTACTCTTCTCAAAGTATTTGATGGCTCTAAAAAGAGCCGTTTTAAAATGTCAGATGATTTACTGACACATTTACTTCTTCTTTGGTGCAGCCTTCTTAGCACTTTTCGGTTTTGCTGTAGCCTTCTTTGGCTTCGGGGCCTTTGGCTTCTTGGGAGTTTTTGCCTTCTTCACTTTAGATGGTGATTTCTTAGGTTTGGGAGCAGCAGCCTTTTTCTTTTCACCAGTCTTCTTGGGACGTTTAGCTGCTGGCTTTTTCGCAGGCTTCTTCTCCTTTGATGCTGATCGTTTCGCCTTGGTTGAAGATCCACCTTCAGGCTTCTCCTTCAGCGATGAAGCACTAAGCTTAAACGATCCAGATGCACCTTTTCCCTTGGTCTGAACCAAAGACCCAGAAGCAACTGCACTTCTCAAGTATTTCTTGATAAATGGAGCAAGCTTCTCGGCATCCACTTTGTAGTTCTGAGAGATGTATTTCTTAATAGCTTGCAGTGAACTTCCTCCCCTTTCCTTCAAATTCTTGATGGCGTTGTTCACCATTTCTGATGTTCTTGGATGAGAAGGTGTTGTTTTTGGTTTCTTAGGCTTTGCAGACTTCTTAGGAGAAGCCTGTGCCGGGGCTGCAGGTGCTGATGCCGTATCTGCCATTGCTTTCTGCAATAAACTCAACGATACTGAAGAATGAAATTTTCGCTGGCAGGCAGCGTTGAGTTTGGTTACGGAGCGCGGACCGGATAGAAAGCACTTGCTGAGGCGGGCTGAGGTAAACAGAAGTTCGTAGTTGCCACAACGATAAGTGTGTTTCCTTCTATTTTGATAAACGATTTTTTTCAGGTATTCAATGAATGCACCAGATCCTATTCTTCCTTACTGGCTAGAAGAAACTTTATTCCACATAACTCAAAAGGCATTTGTTTTTATTCGCTTTTCTATTTTATGTTTCAGTCATTGCTAAGTCGGTCACACTACTTTTTCACCCTCCTTGTGCTTATAATTTTCATAATTTAACATGGAAATACTTATCAATAAATAATTATATTACCATGGTAATTAACTTCAATCCTTCCTGTGATTATACGCAAAGTACCATCTTCGTACTGCTTACTATAGTTCAATGAAGGGAATCTATAAAGTAACGCGTGTCGCACACATCTGCCTTGCAAACTCCCTGGCCTACTTCCAATGTATAGACTTTTATTTCAAATCCTGATTTAATTTCATAATTTTCTGTAGATTTTAACATTTTATTACCCAGCTTCTTAATACGAATGACAATCAAGCCTAAATATTTATTCCCTTTAACTTTATTTTTCTTTTTTATTTTGTGCCTTGTTTCATATTTGTTCTTACGTTAGCAATTAACGCACTTACCGTAGTTATGTATGAACAGGTTGTTTCTATATTTATTTTATTCCAAATAAATTAAATATATATACGGATTATTTTATGGTAGTTGATATTTTCTGTTGTTTCCTACGTGAATTGAGGAAACGCACGGACTTTCGCCTAATTCTTGTGCTACTTTCATATGTCTGTATCTGTCGAATGCTGTCGATCTGTCGAAATGTGTATTACTATCTGTCGATTCATCGAGTGAACTGAATTCGTTAACCATTTCACCAGGCGCGCATGCATTTTTTTTTTCTTCTAAGGGATCCAAGCTTCGGGGGGCAAGGTTCCAATACTACAAGCCACTATGTCTATATACTATTATTCTGCATTCGAAAACACGATAAATATTCCACTTACTTTTTCACAAAAACATGATACAGACAGAGTACAGATGAAGTGTAAGATCAGATTTATATTGATGATACATCAATATTTTCCCTGTTAATAACTACATTTAATGAGAAAGTCTGCAAATGTATGTTCACTTAGGAACTTTTGCGAGGAGTCCGCACCCGGTGGACACCCCGTGAGTACGCCTCTGCACTTGACTATACTTCGAATTATACTGCAAACAGTTGTATTTTAGTTTCCCCGTTTAGTTCATCGATATCATTAACACAAAGAAAATAGATGTTATAGATGCGTATTCTCAGTTCTCGCTTTATATCCGGACGTCTGCAAAAATCTACTCCTTTTCTTTCTTTCACGCATCCACCAAACTAACAATGATTTGTATTATAATATTTGCGCATAAAATGTATATCTCATACCTTCCATGTTCTCAAGTATTCATAGACAAAAACGGTTACTTTCTGCGAACAAATTGTCCAAACACAGTGCAAATGTCATCTATAGATTGTCCTGGTTCCGTCTGCGTGTACATAACAATGCGTCATAATCATACATTGCACATTAAGGATATCAATTAATCTTCCCAAATTCCTAGATATGCCTGGCAAAAGTTCCGCGTGTTGTAAGGATATTACATTTGTACTACCGACAAGGTGGTATCTTCCAACATTGAAGTTCAATAAACCCCAAATGTGTCGGATATAGTATTTGATTTCTTGTCTCATTGTTTGCGTCAGAGATGTCTTCTCAAGTTAGGATTTACGATACATACAGGATGAGTTGTATATATTGTTGCTGCCAGCTCTATATTAATCCCATATTTGTAAACGAATAAAAACAGTATTCTAATTATAACAATGTGCTCACAATTAATTTTATTCTTAATTGTTATACGTATTGTTGATTAAAAATGAAAATGTTGCTAAGTGAATTTTATTAATATTTTCTGTTGCGTGATATAGGAAGTGAGTGAAATATTGGAGGAATATAGTGTGCGTAGCAGATGATGTGCAGTGGCTTTGGATCGCCTGTGATAAGGTAAGGCATTTGCTATTTTAATTAACACATTTTATATACTGTAATCCTAATTATTTTTATGTGAATGTGCTTACTACTTGTGTATTCAGTGGGACCGATGTTTTAATATGTATGGTCAAGCAGTGTCGAGCCTGGTCAGTGTGTGGATAGGTGACCATTTTTTGTAAATCGATAACATTTAACTTTGTAAACACGGATGAAGTAGAAGTATATTTATTTTATTTTTTACCTCAAATATGTAGGACACTTCTCCTTTGTACATCAATTATTATTATTAGTTCAACTTGTTTACAAGTTAAATGAAAAGAATAGTCGTTATCGTGTGATGATTGTGCTCATTAGGCTAAAGAAGACTCGTGATAAGAAAGAAAAGAAGAACGGTGCTCAAGTTTCGTCACAGCATATTCTCAAAAATTTACAGGCAAAATTCAGTGTTCTGCATGAAAAGGCATATTTGTACGAAAAAAAAAAAAAATTCTGCAGACGACAGAATTAAATAAAGTAATACACATGTATTTTAGAGTTACTGGTGTAAAATCATTACAAGTGCTTTGCCAGGTGGCCAATAAAAAGCACGAATACTATTTAAGGGAGCCAAAACAGGAGAAAGCTGGGGGCCTGAGCGATAGCAAGAATGTGCGTCCAAAGTGAACAGGAGCGAAGGCGACGCGGGTATACGTATAAGCAAGGGTAGTGGAAACCAGTTAGTTTTCGAGTTTCAATAGCACTTGTCATGCATCCATACTAGTAGCGCCCCGCTTGTAAACATTAAGTACACTATGCAAGAATACACCGCCGGTGGAAAATAGTACCTAATACAGTTATCTTTCATATATACTGACTTATTTTACAGTAGTAACCCAACACTAGTAAACGTAAAATAAAAGTGTATAACTTTATATTTAATTCTATCGCCTGGCTTAGTTTTTCACCTGTAAGATGTACTTATTTAGAGCAAGTTTCTTAACTAGCAAATTAAACCGAGAACCACAGCAACCATATATATATTCTTATGATGTACTTTTCTTTGAGTGGTGTTCTCTGTCTATTCAATAACATTTTCTCAGTTTAATGCTAGCAAAAAACAAAACAAAATCAAAGTGTTTCTATATAAATTTAGTTCACCGTGTTGTAATATCACATGGAATTGAAAAACGAATAGTCGAACCTCTGCTATCTCGATCAAACTTCTCAGGATGATATACTGACTTACCGCAGAAGTTCGACTGAATACGTTTCTCAGTTCCATGGGAGAACCTGGAGAAGCAAAAGCCTGCGCAACGGAAAATACTAAATAAACTTGTAGAGCAGGTCAAGATGTATCATCATGCCAAGTTTCATTCAGATCAGAGAAGTTTGGCTGCAGCCATTTTCATTACAAAGCACAAAATGGATGGTCCCTAACCTCGAGAATCTTCACAATTGTCGACGAGTTGAACTGCACTCATCTGATCAAAATCAAACTTAAAATGGCAGTTCACTTTCAACTGTTAAATAATATGATATGCAGGCTTCTGCTTTCCTAGTTACAGTCTATCCACTGTGGTATGCATATTAGTAGAAATGTGAGAGTGCATATTTATTAAAGATTTGCTTCAAAAAGCGATGAAAGACATAGGCATTCCCGCGGGCGGTGATAACAAGATGCCGGAAAACGAACAAGCAGAAAGAATATGGGCTGAAGAAGTGTAAACGACGACGCGGCGGCCCGTAAAGGTGTTGCCGTCCTATTAAATGAATAATATCAAAAGAAAGAAAAAAAAAGTAAAAAATTTCGCGCTCGTAATCAAGACAGAAAGCAACTAAAGGAAATCTTTGTTTTACGTCCCACGTTATGCCGCTTAGGCTAAAAGAGGCGCTGATTATGAGAAATGATTGAAATGGTGGTGGAATGAAGAAAGTGGGAGGAAACGGAGAGAACCCCGCGGTAACCCACCGCACATAGTTTTTGTCCACCATAAAGTTAACTTGGCGGGGGCTCAAGACAGAAAGACGGTTGGAAAAACAAATAAACGATGTTCCATCCCGTAAAAATGTTGGCGACCTATGAAATCAATATTTTTTCTTAAAGAAAAAAAAAAGAATTAAAAAGAGAAAAAAAGGTCAAAATTTCGCGCTCGCTTCGCTCGCGATCAGCAGAGAAAAGAGGACGTGACGCACCCCTAAAAGTGTTGGCGACCGATTGAATAAATATTGTGGGTAAAAAAAAAAAAAAAAAGTCAAAAATTTCGCGCTCGCTTCGCTCGCGATCAGCACAGAAAGAAGGACGTGACGCGCCCCTAAAGGTGTTGGCAACCGATTCAATACATATTGTCGGTAAAAAAAAAAAAAAAAAAAAACGCTCGCTTCGCTCGCGATCGACATGAAAAAGGCAACGACGTGACGCCCCGTAAAATTGTCGGCGACCTATTCAATCAATATATTCGGTTGAAAAACAAAGTCAAAAGTTTCCCAATCGCTTCCCTGCCGATCGACATAAAAAAAAAGGCAACCCCTTCACCTCTCCTTATGCATTCATCAGTAAACATACAACCATAGATCACAATACCACTCACATCACCTATCAGTTCTCCACGTCCATCAAGATCCAATCATCGCCCTGGCCCTTTATGATGATACACAACATTACATGTTATTGTGTGCATTGCCCCGCGTTACAATACATGACCAAAAAAAAAAGAGAAAAAGAGCTGCACTGCCTTCAGTGTAGACATGTTCGTATTCGTAGAAAATGATTTTAGGTACACGATAGTACAGTAATCTATCTTCACATGCTTCAGATGTGAACGATACCTACACATGAAGAGGGCTCCCGAGGTTTCCTTTTCCAATAGGATGGAGCTCCACCACACTTGCAGAATGACGAGAAGTTATGTTAATAAATATATCCCAGAGTGTTTCGTAACTCGCCCTTGGTCCTAATGATGAAGCGTTCTTCAGATGGCCCCGATGTCTCCACACATGATACTATGCGACTTCTTTTCACGAGGCTCTCAAAGATCACGTTTGTGTCCTAACATTCTCTGCAGATATGACACAGCTGCGATAGCGGATCACAGAAGCCTTTCCTCTCCTTACAAGAGACGTGTTCATTCGAGCATGGGAGTAATTCGACTATCGATCAAATATCTCCCGTGTCACGATAGTAGTCACTTTCAATTCTTCTAACGAAGGTAAGAAAAAATGCTATACAAACTTCCTTTCGGTATATAAAGGATTAGGGGCCCAGAGAATATTTTCTTTCAAGAGGATACATTCTTTTTCGAACACCCTGTATATAGATCCTCTAATTATAACTGCAAACAAAATGTTGATTTTGCAATTGCTTCCATGAGAGAAAATTCTGTGCACTTTCTTTCTGAAGGGCCGGGCCTAAACGTTTTCCTTAATCATTAAATTTAGTAGTTATCTACAATTACATAGTTTTCCATTGTTCTCAAAATAAAGATTTTTCTCTATGAATTGTTGAATGTTGCTAGGGATATTGAAGTAATTCTTTTTAGTGTTTTTTTCTTTACAATAATGTACTGAACGCCTGCATTAAGGAAGTTCGTGTGTCCATCTTGCAAAATGTTTCGTCTTTTTTCATGCCCACTAAGATAAATATTCATTTTGCTCTTTTCTCCGTATGCAAACCACATTTCTTAAAGGCAACATTTTCATACAAATGTAGTACTAAAAACTTCTAATTGGCAACATCTGGGCTGCGAAGAGGAAAAAGAAAGAAATCTCGTACGTATTCGCGCGCAATTCGGAATTAGCCAATGAAAAGCACAAAAGCGGCCACCATCTCTCTCTCTTTCTTATTAACGGTTTTGTACTTTCTGCAGTTCTATCAGTGCTGCTAACCTCTTACTATATCATTGAATATGTATGTTTTTATATATATATATATATATATATATATATATATATATATATATATATATATATATATATATATATATATATATATTTTACAAAAAATCATACTACTACGGAATAATATTAAATGCCTGTAAACCCTCATTTCTGTTTGCACTTTCTGTTACACTACCTTCCCCGAACTTCTTTCAAGTTATTAAGTGCAGAACGGGGAGTTATACATATTTACTTGCGCTTTCACAATATCTGCACATTGTGTAATAATAGGAGACGTATAAAATAAAACTATATACTAATACGTATATATATATATATATATATATATATATATATATATATATATATATATATATATATATATATATATATATACAGTACACATTCCACTATCCGAGGCTTTCCTTTTCTTTTCTTGCTGACGATAAATTACGCTCTTAGAAATGTTGTCTGAAAACAATAAGAATATGTGCAAAAAATACAATCAGAGGTAGAGGTCTTTAACAGGAACTAAGCAAGGGAGTTGAAAAATTTTTTATGCATGTAAAAAATATAGACATGAACCAACTTGTGAAATAAAAAGACCAGAAAACTACTCTTTCTAAATTATGTGTAAACTTTTTACCGAAAACGAAAGTTGCACGAAAGACTTTTTGTCCCTTTTTTGGCCTCCGGTGCTTGGGGTCCCTGGTTCAATCCCAGCTCGTGCCGTGTGAACTTTGTCGTGCATAAAGACCGTGCTCATGGGTTTTCTCGGGTTTCTCCCGTTTCCTCCCACTTTCTTCATTCAGTACTCATCATCACCGTCTCCTTTAGCGTAACCGGTATAAGTATGCGACGTAAATCTAAAGATTTCATTTCATTTCCCTTTTCTGCTCATACTGCTGATTATGCGCGATTATGCCAACATCCAACTCCGCGGATAATCGTGCGATTACTGTATATACAACTAATACAGATACGTAATTACATTATCAGTTACAGTATCGGTTTTTATTTACTAATTTGCCTCACTTTATTTGCATCCCTGCAGTAAATAATTCTTATCGATAATAGTTAAAATGTATATTACATTTTAGTGCTTCACGACTGAATGATCATCTGCCTTACGTTATCTCGCAGCTGAAGAGGATGCTACACTGAAAACTACCTTGCGTTATAAAGGGTAAGTGAAACATATCTTAAAAATATCTTTCATACATTTCATTGTGTACATTAAAGAATGTAAGTTTGCCTTTTTCCTGTAATCAATACTTAATAAAGGATTTATTTTTATTTATTTATATACAATTTCATACGTGGTTCGTGATAGTAAACTCGATAGGACATAGTGGCACTATGAACATCCGAATCACTCATCATTCGAACATTCAAATATTTATTCGAATATTAGTATATTCCAAGTAATGTTAACGACGTTAATATGCTTGCCTTTATAGTTAATAATGTCAATTCTTACTTAAAACATACTTCCTTAACAGGACATTGAAGAAAAGGTAGTTGCCAACGGCCATACCATGCTGAATATACCGGTTCTCGTCCGATCACCGAAGTCAAGCAGCATCGGGCCTGGTCAGTACTTGGATGGGTGACCGCCTGGGAACACCAGGTGCTGTTGGCATCTCTTTTTCAAATTTCATTATCCTTCAAGTACGAAAATACTAGAAACATTAATTTTATAGTACTTTCAAGAGATAATTTATCAACATTATTTCATAGCGATTAATCGATATTCTAAGCGTTATACCCACTATTTCTTACACTAACAGCCTGTTTATTTGCACGGCACATTAAAATAACCTGATTTCCGATCCGTGTGCACCTACTACTATACTTAACACGGAATGTATTACCACTTTTTAAAAGTAAATTATTATGACTAAGTGTAGATCTCCGGCGAGTAAATGCCTTTCGTATACAAGCACGACACATCTCCGCTATGTGCTTTACTTTTTTACTAACAGCATATAGAAATTGGATTTCAAGGTGTTTCTACATAACAGAATGAAGCAAATTTCGTGATTTAACTCTTTCGAATAATGTGTTGGTCCTGACAAGGACCGTTTGAAATGAAAAATCTTGAAGAAGATTTTTACTTAGAGCTTGTGTACTTGGTAACAGCCTTCGTACCCTCACTTACAGCGTGCTTGGCAAGTTCACCAGGCAAAAGAAGGCGCACAGCTGTTTGGATTTCCCGGCTGGTGATAGTTGACCGCTTATTGTAATGGGCCAAACGAGAAGCTTCAGCAGCAATACGCTCGAAGATGTCATTAACAAAGCTGTTCATGATACTCATAGCTTTGCTAGATATGCCAGTGTCAGGATGCACTTGCTTCAAAACTTTGTAGATGTAAATGGCATAGCTCTCCTTCCTCCTCCTCTTCTTCTTCTTATCTCCCTTGGAGATATTCTTTTGGGCTTTACCAGCCTTCTTTGCAGCCTTTCCGCTAGTTTTTGGTGGCATGATGACTCACTCGTTCAGCAAAATTAGATGTGTCCGCCGATTTATCGACTTCATTTAAATTACAGTACGTGTTTCAATTCGCGCCAACTGCCTTGCTTTTCATTTGATGCACTCGGGTGCACGCTTGAAGTAGTAACAAAACTGACTTGATTCATGGGAGGCCGCAATTTTTCCTCTCATCTTATTACGAAAGAATATTGAACAATGTCTGGTCGCGGCAAAGGTGGAAAAGTCAAGGGAAAGAGCAAGTCCCGCTCCAGCAGGGCTGGCCTTCAATTCCCAGTAGGCAGAATCCATCGTCTTTTGCGAAAGGGTAACTATGCCGAACGAGTTGGTGCTGGCGCTCCCGTGTATTTGGCTGCAGTCATGGAATACCTGGCAGCTGAAGTTCTTGAGTTGGCAGGCAACGCTGCTCGTGACAACAAGAAGACTAGGATTATTCCACGTCATCTGCAGTTAGCTATCCGTAACGACGAGGAATTAAACAAGTTGTTGTCTGGAGTTACAATCGCTCAGGGTGGTGTTTTGCCCAACATTCAAGCTGTACTTCTGCCCAAGAAAACTGAGAAGAAGGCATAAATGTAAGACCTATATCTCATACAAATCGGCCCTTATGAGGGCCACAAACCCCTTTATAGAGGAGATTTACGATTGAAATGAATTGTTTTCGATATACAGACTCATCAAAAGTGTCTGAGATAGTTGCTTAGTGTCATTCGAAATTCTCGCTGCTATTCGATTAATTAGTATGTGTAGTCGTCGATCGTAATTGAAGCCCATAGGAAGTCACACTATCTTTAGAATACTCCAAACAGCGATGTGCTTAGTTCCCACTACATTATTAATTATAAGATCATTACCTTTTGTATTGTCGCTAGCTACATTTTTTTGATATTTGCGTACATCGGGCTCATATTACCCAGAGGACAGGACAGTCGAGCCCAGATTCTCAGCAATGGAAGAAAACCTCATACCACATATTCTCATGTACTTCATGCTAGACAAAGGAATTTCCAACATTCTTAAAGCACTCATGTTTCTCTCTTGCGTTGGCTTGGCTGAAATTACTCTGTTCAATATGTTCTCGACATTTATTATTGTTCATTACTATGCCCCAATGACATCATGAACAGAGCGGATCAAAAAACTTTCCTAAATTTCTTTTGCAACATAGTAATGACATTAAATGCACACTTAAGTACGATTTATTCTTTGCAAGGTCGATATTCATATTTGTGTGATATGTGTTATATGTATATGGTTTGTAATACGCAACTACTCTTATTCTCTGATCTCAGAACTCATTTGCTACTGTGCCCAACGAGCGAGCCTAGGTTTCTTGTAACTACTGCCTTTCTTTAGTAAATAATGTGAAGTATACAATGCATTAACCTACATCTCATATTTGTATTACTCTTTATTTTACTAACCCGCTACGAAGTGTCATTAATTTACATGTAAATCACAATAGACACTACCGCAAAAGAAAAAAATCGAACCCAAGACCACGTAAACAAGATAAAGGACAAGATTCAGGTTTCTAACGCATTATTCGCCCCTCACAGCACAGTATAGAAGTTGTATAAGCCTCTATACGTACATCCTACTGTCAGAACAGAAATTCCGACTTGCGTTTCGCATCTCTCATGCTCGCTACTTCCAACAAATCGCCAATTTCCAACCAGAACCCCTTCTCCAGCATTAATACTGCTACATATGAATACGTATACATGAACGTACATAATGTAAAAAAAAACGTATGATTTTCTCAAATTAATCTCTCTACGTCTGTAATTTTGTGTGCATCAAAAGGCTTTAATGTAGTTACACGAATTCTTATAATCTAACAGAAAATCGCACAAAGTAAATCTTTCCCTTTATATAAATTTGTTGGCTCTGAAAAGAGCCGTTTATGCCAATTTTATATCCAAAATAGGAGGAACCCCAACTTAACCTCCGAAACCGTACAGGGTTCTTCCTTGCCTCTTCAAGGCATACACAACATCCATAGCTGTCACTGTCTTCCTCTTGGCGTGTTCTGTGTATGTAACAGCATCTCTGATTACGTTCTCCAGGAATACTTTCAATACTCCTCGGGTCTCTTCATAAATGAGACCAGAGATACGCTTCACACCACCACGGCGAGCAAGACGCCTAATAGCGGGTTTGGTGATACCCTGGATGTTGTCACGAAGAACTTTACGGTGGCGCTTGGCACCTCCTTTGCCAAGACCCTTGCCTCCTTTTCCACGTCCTGTCATTTCGATATGTTACTGCTTCGCTCACCACACACGAGAAATACAAGCCCAAGCAGCCCAAGACTCGTGGTTTTGTTCCTTCGATCATGCAGGGAAAGCACGGAGGAAAAACACAAAACGTGTCTAAGCCAATGAGAACTGTCCTTTTCGACTGACTTTATCCAATGAGAAATAGCTTGATTTAACGGTTTTGCTCTTTATATAACTTGACTTCATTCAGCGCGCAATTATTTGAAACAAGTCGTGACAGTTGCAATGGCACGTACCAAGCAGACAGCTAGGAAATCTACTGGAGGCAAAGCTCCTCGAAAGCAGCTTGCCACCAAAGCTGCAAGAAAGAGTGCTCCAGCTACCGGTGGAGTGAAAAAGCCCCATCGTTACAGGCCTGGTACTGTGGCTCTCCGAGAAATTCGTCGTTACCAGAAGAGCACTGAATTGCTCATCCGCAAGCTGCCCTTCCAACGACTCGTCCGAGAAATTGCACAAGATTTCAAGACAGATCTTCGCTTCCAAAGCTCAGCTGTCATGGCTTTACAGGAGGCAAGTGAAGCTTACCTTGTAGGGCTTTTCGAAGACACCAACTTGTGTGCTATTCACGCAAAGAGAGTCACAATCATGCCTAAGGACATTCAGCTTGCTCGCCGCATCCGTGGGGAACGTGCTTAAGTTTGAAGTTCTGGCACTGAGTTCAAAAACGGTCCTTTTTAGGACCAATACACTACTTAGAGATGCTGTTATCCTAACAAGGATCTTGTCCATACTTGTTATCTTTTTTTTTTAAATTCTCACGCCGTATGTTGCATAGTTAATACATCTACCTTCGTTTTCCTCTCGTTTCGTATATCATCCTATCTTTCAAGTATATTCTTTAGTTTTCCCCTATGTTTACCGATTGATTATCTTCGTTTTATGTGGTCAAGGATTCGATTTTGCCATATGTTGCATAAGTTAACTTCGATTCAACCACTGTTTGCCCTTCTCAACGTTATTAATCTCATAGAACTCGCAGGCGAAATATGTACTTCTTCCAAGGTAGCAAAAGTAATATTTTCTCAGAGGTCGCTGCTGTTGAATGCAAACGTTAAACTAAACTTTCTTTAAGTGTCTGTTTGTACTTAACATCAGTTCAATTGTACACCTACATTTCTGCTGGTGTTACTATTTTTCTTTATAGCAATATTACGAATTATAAGACGGTATCCGTGGTTATTAGCGTGTTCCCTTTTCCTAACACTTTCTCATTACACCAGTATTTCCATCATTCATTAGGCGTAATCACCCGTCTCCTTTATCATAAAAATCATAATAGTACGACGTTAAATTGAAACAGTCTACTTCACTTTCACGAGTTGTAATAAGTTCGAACATTTCTTTCACCCCAGCCTTGAAAAGAGTTGATTTTAGTTTAGTGTCCCTTTCAGCAGCAAGGCTGTTTCAAACGTGGACCTACTTATTAACGTGCAATGCGAAACATTTGAGCTCCCACCGAGAATCGAACCCAGTCAGCCTGCAAAAGTTTTTCTAACAAATGCATTAAGTGCGTTTTCTGTACTGTTTCGCTACTTGAAGATAGGAACAAGGAAAAAGTAAGTGATCACAAATTGACATTACGTAATGTGTTCCCCATTTTTTTTCGAGTACACCATTCTTGACACCCGTGAAAGCTTTCTTTCCCCACCCTCAATTCCCCTCTGTTATAAAGCACTTACATCAAGAAGTGCTTCGGTTAAAAAGAAAACTCAAAGTCCCTTGCGTGTATACTATACATTGCTATGAATGAACATGTGATAATGATAGGAAAAGCACAATTTTACTCTTCTCAAAGTATTTGATGGCTCTAAAAAGAGCCGTTTTAAAATGTCAGATGATTTACTGACACATTTACTTCTTCTTTGGTGCAGCCTTCTTAGCACTTTTCGGTTTTGCTGTAGCCTTCTTTGGCTTCGGGGCCTTTGGCTTCTTGGGAGTTTTTGCCTTCTTCACTTTAGATGGTGATTTCTTAGGTTTGGGAGCAGCAGCCTTTTTCTTTTCACCAGTCTTCTTGGGACGTTTAGCTGCTGGCTTTTTCGCAGGCTTCTTCTCCTTTGATGCTGATCGTTTCGCCTTGGTTGAAGATCCACCTTCAGGCTTCTCCTTCAGCGATGAAGCACTAAGCTTAAACGATCCAGATGCACCTTTTCCCTTGGTCTGAACCAAAGACCCAGAAGCAACTGCACTTCTCAAGTATTTCTTGATAAATGGAGCAAGCTTCTCGGCATCCACTTTGTAGTTCTGAGAGATGTATTTCTTAATAGCTTGCAGTGAACTTCCTCCCCTTTCCTTCAAATTCTTGATGGCGTTGTTCACCATTTCTGATGTTCTTGGATGAGAAGGTGTTGTTTTTGGTTTCTTAGGCTTTGCAGACTTCTTAGGAGAAGCCTGTGCCGGGGCTGCAGGTGCTGATGCCGTATCTGCCATTGCTTTCTGCAATAAACTCAACGATACTGAAGAATGAAATTTTCGCTGGCAGGCAGCGTTGAGTTTGGTTACGGAGCGCGGACCGGATAGAAAGCACTTGCTGAGGCGGGCTGAGGTAAACAGAAGTTCGTAGTTGCCACAACGATAAGTGTGTTTCCTTCTATTTTGATAAACGATTTTTTTCAGGTATTCAATGAATGCACCAGATCCTATTCTTCCTTACTGGCTAGAAGAAACTTTATTCCACATAACTCAAAAGGCATTTGTTTTTATTCGCTTTTCTATTTTATGTTTCAGTCATTGCTAAGTCGGTCACACTACTTTTTCACCCTCCTTGTGCTTATAATTTTCATAATTTAACATGGAAATACTTATCAATAAATAATTATATTACCATGGTAATTAACTTCAATCCTTCCTGTGATTATACGCAAAGTACCATCTTCGTACTGCTTACTATAGTTCAATGAAGGAATCTATAAAGTAACGCGTGTCGCACACATCTGCCTTGCAAACTCCCTGGCCTACTTCCAATGTATAGACTTTTATTTCAAATCCTGATTTAATTTCATAATTTTCTGTAGATTTTAACATTTTATTACCCAGCTTCTTAATACGAATGACAATCAAGCCTAAATATTTATTCCCTTTAACTTTATTTTTCTTTTTTATTTTGTGCCTTGTTTCATATTTGTTCTTACGTTAGCAATTAACGCACTTACCGTAGTTATGTATGAACAGGTTGTTTCTATATTTATTTTATTCCAAATAAATTAAATATATATACGGATTATTTTATGGTAGTTGATATTTTCTGTTGTTTCCTACGTGAATTGAGGAAACGCACGGACTTTCGCCTAATTCTTGTGCTACTTTCATATGTCTGTATCTGTCGAATGCTGTCGATCTGTCGAAATGTGTATTACTATCTGTCGATTCATCGAGTGAACTGAATTCGTTAACCATTTCACCAGGCGCGCATGCATTTTTTTTTCTTCTAAGGGATCC
>NW_027657243.1:0-35417 GCF_964235325.1 Thermobia domestica | reverse complement strand
GAGGTGAAGGGGTTGCCTTTTTTTTTATGTCGATCGGCAGGGAAGCGATTGGGAAACTTTTGACTTTGTTTTTCAACCGAATATATTGATTGAATAGGTCGCCGACAATTTTACGGGGCGTCACGTCGTTGCCTTTTTCATGTCGATCGCGAGCGAAGCGAGCGTTTTTTTTTTTTTTTTTTTTTTACCGACAATATGTATTGAATCGGTTGCCAACACCTTTAGGGGCGCGTCACGTCCTTCTTTCTGTGCTGATCGCGAGCGAAGCGAGCGCGAAATTTTTGACTTTTTTTTTTTTTTTTTACCCACAATATTTATTCAATCGGTCGCCAACACTTTTAGGGGTGCGTCACGTCCTCTTTTCTCTGCTGATCGCGAGCGAAGCGAGCGCGAAATTTTGACCTTTTTTTCTCTTTTTAATTCTTTTTTTTTTCTTTAAGAAAAAATATTGATTTCATAGGTCGCCAACATTTTTACGGGATGGAACATCGTTTATTTGTTTTTCCAACCGTCTTTCTGTCTTGAGCCCCCGCCAAGTTAACTTTATGGTGGACAAAAACTATGTGCGGTGGGTTACCGCGGGGTTCTCCCGTTTCCTCCCACTTTCTTCATTCCACCACCATTTCAATCATTTCTCATAATCAGCGCCTCTTTTAGCCTAAGCGGCATAACGTGGGACGTAAAACAAAGATTTCCTTTAGTTGCTTTCTGTCTTGATTACGAGCGCGAAATTTTTTACTTTTTTTTTCTTTCTTTTGATATTATTCATTTAATAGGACGGCAACACCTTTACGGGCCGCCGCGTCGTCGTTTACACTTCTTCAGCCCATATTCTTTCTGCTTGTTCGTTTTCCGGCATCTTGTTATCACCGCCCGCGGGAATGCCTATGTCTTTCATCGCTTTTTGAAGCAAATCTTTAATAAATATGCACTCTCACATTTCTACTAATATGCATACCACAGTGGATAGACTGTAACTAGGAAAGCAGAAGCCTGCATATCATATTATTTAACAGTTGAAAGTGAACTGCCATTTTAAGTTTGATTTTGATCAGATGAGTGCAGTTCAACTCGTCGACAATTGTGAAGATTCTCGAGGTTAGGGACCATCCATTTTGTGCTTTGTAATGAAAATGGCTGCAGCCAAACTTCTCTGATCTGAATGAAACTTGGCATGATGATACATCTTGACCTGCTCTACAAGTTTATTTAGTATTTTCCGTTGCGCAGGCTTTTGCTTCTCCAGGTTCTCCCATGGAACTGAGAAACGTATTCAGTCGAACTTCTGCGGTAAGTCAGTATATCATCCTGAGAAGTTTGATCGAGATAGCAGAGGTTCGACTATTCGTTTTTCAATTCCATGTGATATTACAACACGGTGAACTAAATTTATATAGAAACACTTTGATTTTGTTTTGTTTTTTGCTAGCATTAAACTGAGAAAATGTTATTGAATAGACAGAGAACACCACTCAAAGAAAAGTACATCATAAGAATATATATATGGTTGCTGTGGTTCTCGGTTTAATTTGCTAGTTAAGAAACTTGCTCTAAATAAGTACATCTTACAGGTGAAAAACTAAGCCAGGCGATAGAATTAAATATAAAGTTATACACTTTTATTTTACGTTTACTAGTGTTGGGTTACTACTGTAAAATAAGTCAGTATATATGAAAGATAACTGTATTAGGTACTATTTTCCACCGGCGGTGTATTCTTGCATAGTGTACTTAATGTTTACAAGCGGGGCGCTACTAGTATGGATGCATGACAAGTGCTATTGAAACTCGAAAACTAACTGGTTTCCACTACCCTTGCTTATACGTATACCCGCGTCGCCTTCGCTCCTGTTCACTTTGGACGCACATTCTTGCTATCGCTCAGGCCCCCAGCTTTCTCCTGTTTTGGCTCCCTTAAATAGTATTCGTGCTTTTTATTGGCCACCTGGCAAAGCACTTGTAATGATTTTACACCAGTAACTCTAAAATACATGTGTATTACTTTATTTAATTCTGTCGTCTGCAGAATTTTTTTTTTTTTTCGTACAAATATGCCTTTTCATGCAGAACACTGAATTTTGCCTGTAAATTTTTGAGAATATGCTGTGACGAAACTTGAGCACCGTTCTTCTTTTCTTTCTTATCACGAGTCTTCTTTAGCCTAATGAGCACAATCATCACACGATAACGACTATTCTTTTCATTTAACTTGTAAACAAGTTGAACTAATAATAATAATTGATGTACAAAGGAGAAGTGTCCTACATATTTGAGGTAAAAAATAAAATAAATATACTTCTACTTCATCCGTGTTTACAAAGTTAAATGTTATCGATTTACAAAAAATGGTCACCTATCCACACACTGACCAGGCTCGACACTGCTTGACCATACATATTAAAACATCGGTCCCACTGAATACACAAGTAGTAAGCACATTCACATAAAAATAATTAGGATTACAGTATATAAAATGTGTTAATTAAAATAGCAAATGCCTTACCTTATCACAGGCGATCCAAAGCCACTGCACATCATCTGCTACGCACACTATATTCCTCCAATATTTCACTCACTTCCTATATCACGCAACAGAAAATATTAATAAAATTCACTTAGCAACATTTTCATTTTTAATCAACAATACGTATAACAATTAAGAATAAAATTAATTGTGAGCACATTGTTATAATTAGAATACTGTTTTTATTCGTTTACAAATATGGGATTAATATAGAGCTGGCAGCAACAATATATACAACTCATCCTGTATGTATCGTAAATCCTAACTTGAGAAGACATCTCTGACGCAAACAATGAGACAAGAAATCAAATACTATATCCGACACATTTGGGGTTTATTGAACTTCAATGTTGGAAGATACCACCTTGTCGGTAGTACAAATGTAATATCCTTACAACACGCGGAACTTTTGCCAGGCATATCTAGGAATTTGGGAAGATTAATTGATATCCTTAATGTGCAATGTATGATTATGACGCATTGTTATGTACACGCAGACGGAACCAGGACAATCTATAGATGACATTTGCACTGTGTTTGGACAATTTGTTCGCAGAAAGTAACCGTTTTTGTCTATGAATACTTGAGAACATGGAAGGTATGAGATATACATTTTATGCGCAAATATTATAATACAAATCATTGTTAGTTTGGTGGATGCGTGAAAGAAAGAAAAGGAGTAGATTTTTGCAGACGTCCGGATATAAAGCGAGAACTGAGAATACGCATCTATAACATCTATTTTCTTTGTGTTAATGATATCGATGAACTAAACGGGGAAACTAAAATACAACTGTTTGCAGTATAATTCGAAGTATAGTCAAGTGCAGAGGCGTACTCACGGGGTGTCCACCGGGTGCGGACTCCTCGCAAAAGTTCCTAAGTGAACATACATTTGCAGACTTTCTCATTAAATGTAGTTATTAACAGGGAAAATATTGATGTATCATCAATATAAATCTGATCTTACACTTCATCTGTACTCTGTCTGTATCATGTTTTTGTGAAAAAGTAAGTGGAATATTTATCGTGTTTTCGAATGCAGAATAATAGTATATAGACATAGTGGCTTGTAGTATTGGAACCTTGCCCCCCGAAGCTTGGATCCCTTAGAAGAAAAAAAAAATGCATGCGCGCCTGGTGAAATGGTTAACGAATTCAGTTCACTCGATGAATCGACAGATAGTAATACACATTTCGACAGATCGACAGCATTCGACAGATACAGACATATGAAAGTAGCACAAGAATTAGGCGAAAGTCCGTGCGTTTCCTCAATTCACGTAGGAAACAACAGAAAATATCAACTACCATAAAATAATCCGTATATATATTTAATTTATTTGGAATAAAATAAATATAGAAACAACCTGTTCATACATAACTACGGTAAGTGCGTTAATTGCTAACGTAAGAACAAATATGAAACAAGGCACAAAATAAAAAAGAAAAATAAAGTTAAAGGGAATAAATATTTAGGCTTGATTGTCATTCGTATTAAGAAGCTGGGTAATAAAATGTTAAAATCTACAGAAAATTATGAAATTAAATCAGGATTTGAAATAAAAGTCTATACATTGGAAGTAGGCCAGGGAGTTTGCAAGGCAGATGTGTGCGACACGCGTTACTTTATAGATTCCCTTCATTGAACTATAGTAAGCAGTACGAAGATGGTACTTTGCGTATAATCACAGGAAGGATTGAAGTTAATTACCATGGTAATATAATTATTTATTGATAAGTATTTCCATGTTAAATTATGAAAATTATAAGCACAAGGAGGGTGAAAAAGTAGTGTGACCGACTTAGCAATGACTGAAACATAAAATAGAAAAGCGAATAAAAACAAATGCCTTTTGAGTTATGTGGAATAAAGTTTCTTCTAGCCAGTAAGGAAGAATAGGATCTGGTGCATTCATTGAATACCTGAAAAAAATCGTTTATCAAAATAGAAGGAAACACACTTATCGTTGTGGCAACTACGAACTTCTGTTTACCTCAGCCCGCCTCAGCAAGTGCTTTCTATCCGGTCCGCGCTCCGTAACCAAACTCAACGCTGCCTGCCAGCGAAAATTTCATTCTTCAGTATCGTTGAGTTTATTGCAGAAAGCAATGGCAGATACGGCATCAGCACCTGCAGCCCCGGCACAGGCTTCTCCTAAGAAGTCTGCAAAGCCTAAGAAACCAAAAACAACACCTTCTCATCCAAGAACATCAGAAATGGTGAACAACGCCATCAAGAATTTGAAGGAAAGGGGAGGAAGTTCACTGCAAGCTATTAAGAAATACATCTCTCAGAACTACAAAGTGGATGCCGAGAAGCTTGCTCCATTTATCAAGAAATACTTGAGAAGTGCAGTTGCTTCTGGGTCTTTGGTTCAGACCAAGGGAAAAGGTGCATCTGGATCGTTTAAGCTTAGTGCTTCATCGCTGAAGGAGAAGCCTGAAGGTGGATCTTCAACCAAGGCGAAACGATCAGCATCAAAGGAGAAGAAGCCTGCGAAAAAGCCAGCAGCTAAACGTCCCAAGAAGACTGGTGAAAAGAAAAAGGCTGCTGCTCCCAAACCTAAGAAATCACCATCTAAAGTGAAGAAGGCAAAAACTCCCAAGAAGCCAAAGGCCCCGAAGCCAAAGAAGGCTACAGCAAAACCGAAAAGTGCTAAGAAGGCTGCACCAAAGAAGAAGTAAATGTGTCAGTAAATCATCTGACATTTTAAAACGGCTCTTTTTAGAGCCATCAAATACTTTGAGAAGAGTAAAATTGTGCTTTTCCTATCATTATCACATGTTCATTCATAGCAATGTATAGTATACACGCAAGGGACTTTGAGTTTTCTTTTTAACCGAAGCACTTCTTGATGTAAGTGCTTTATAACAGAGGGGAATTGAGGGTGGGGAAAGAAAGCTTTCACGGGTGTCAAGAATGGTGTACTCGAAAAAAAATGGGGAACACATTACGTAATGTCAATTTGTGATCACTTACTTTTTCCTTGTTCCTATCTTCAAGTAGCGAAACAGTACAGAAAACGCACTTAATGCATTTGTTAGAAAAACTTTTGCAGGCTGACTGGGTTCGATTCTCGGTGGGAGCTCAAATGTTTCGCATTGCACGTTAATAAGTAGGTCCACGTTTGAAACAGCCTTGCTGCTGAAAGGGACACTAAACTAAAATCAACTCTTTTCAAGGCTGGGGTGAAAGAAATGTTCGAACTTATTACAACTCGTGAAAGTGAAGTAGACTGTTTCAATTTAACGTCGTACTATTATGATTTTTATGATAAAGGAGACGGGTGATTACGCCTAATGAATGATGGAAATACTGGTGTAATGAGAAAGTGTTAGGAAAAGGGAACACGCTAATAACCACGGATACCGTCTTATAATTCGTAATATTGCTATAAAGAAAAATAGTAACACCAGCAGAAATGTAGGTGTACAATTGAACTGATGTTAAGTACAAACAGACACTTAAAGAAAGTTTAGTTTAACGTTTGCATTCAACAGCAGCGACCTCTGAGAAAATATTACTTTTGCTACCTTGGAAGAAGTACATATTTCGCCTGCGAGTTCTATGAGATTAATAACGTTGAGAAGGGCAAACAGTGGTTGAATCGAAGTTAACTTATGCAACATATGGCAAAATCGAATCCTTGACCACATAAAACGAAGATAATCAATCGGTAAACATAGGGGAAAACTAAAGAATATACTTGAAAGATAGGATGATATACGAAACGAGAGGAAAACGAAGGTAGATGTATTAACTATGCAACATACGGCGTGAGAATTTAAAAAAAAAAGATAACAAGTATGGACAAGATCCTTGTTAGGATAACAGCATCTCTAAGTAGTGTATTGGTCCTAAAAAGGACCGTTTTTGAACTCAGTGCCAGAACTTCAAACTTAAGCACGTTCCCCACGGATGCGGCGAGCAAGCTGAATGTCCTTAGGCATGATTGTGACTCTCTTTGCGTGAATAGCACACAAGTTGGTGTCTTCGAAAAGCCCTACAAGGTAAGCTTCACTTGCCTCCTGTAAAGCCATGACAGCTGAGCTTTGGAAGCGAAGATCTGTCTTGAAATCTTGTGCAATTTCTCGGACGAGTCGTTGGAAGGGCAGCTTGCGGATGAGCAATTCAGTGCTCTTCTGGTAACGACGAATTTCTCGGAGAGCCACAGTACCAGGCCTGTAACGATGGGGCTTTTTCACTCCACCGGTAGCTGGAGCACTCTTTCTTGCAGCTTTGGTGGCAAGCTGCTTTCGAGGAGCTTTGCCTCCAGTAGATTTCCTAGCTGTCTGCTTGGTACGTGCCATTGCAACTGTCACGACTTGTTTCAAATAATTGCGCGCTCAAAGTCAAAGTCAAAGTCAAAGTCTGTTTTCCCAGCATGGGAAGGACGTCTAGCCAGTAGGGCTACTTTGTCCATGGTGTTATTTGTGTTTTGTTTTTGTGGTGCTAGTTAGCGGGCCTATGGATTGGGTATGTGAATAGGAGTTGGGATTAAAGGTATCGGATTTCTACTGGAAGCTAGCGTTGTTTATTTATCTTTCTTCTTGATCTTCCCTGTAGAACAGCTTGGCCGTAATCCAGTGTTGAGGCGCTCAAGCCCGTAAGCTCCGCCACTGAGTCCAAAAACTTTTTTTTTTTTTTTTTTTTAATAGTTTGGTTTAGTTTAGTTTTTAGCGATGTTTGCTAGTGTTTCGATAATGGTGTTGGGGTTTTCTGTATTTGGTATTGTTGCGTAGTGTTCTTTGAAAAAATTTGATGCAATCAATCTATTGGCGAACTTTCTGTTTAGATATGATATGAACTCGTTGAGCTTTTTGAGTTTATATATTTGATATGCCTCATCTGTGTGTGTTTCTCCCATCGTTATTCTTATCCAGTACCTTTCCGTACGTTTCAGTCTTTCGACGTCTTGCTTAGTGAAGAGTGGGGAGCCGTAGGTGAGATTAGATCTTATAATCGTTTTGTAGATTCTTGAGTTAACCTGAGCTGTGTTGTTGGCGTTTTTCAGAATTGGTTTAAGTAAATGCATGATTTTAATTGCTTTACTTTTTAGTTTCTTAGTATGTTGGTGTAGACTCAGTCTGTTGTTGAACGTGATTCCTAGGTAGGTGGCATTGTTTTGAGGCTTGATCCGTACGTTGTTGACTTTAATGGTTCTGTTTTTATTTTTCCTGGTGCCTTTGGCTGTTGGGTATAATATGAGTAGCTGAGTCTTGGCAGAGTTCATCTCCAGATGCCACTCTTTACACCACTTGGAGAAACTGTCTGCTTGTTTTTCTAGCTTAGTTAGAATGTTCTTGGTGATGCGGGATGTGGTCCAGTAGGCCGTGTCATCTGCGTATAATGCCAGCTGAGTGTTATCGTTTTTTGGAGTGTCGTTAACATACACGATGTATAAGAGTGGTGCAAGAGTGGATCCCTGAGGAACGCCTCTCTCTATGGGAATGGGGTTCGACAGCTTATCTTGGAATTTAAGTCTTGTTTCCCGGTTTTTAAGGAAGAAGTAGATCCATCGTATTATTGTTGTTGGGAGGTTGAGGTTTGTCAGCTTATACAAGAGCCCCTCGTGCCACACAGTGTCAAATGCACTGCTCAGGTCAAAGAACATGGCTCCTAATTTGTGCTTCCGTTTGAAGGCTTCCTGAGCGTCATTGAATATTCTTATGGTGTGTTGGATTGTGTTGTATGTTGGTCTGAAACCTGCCTGTTGTTTATTAAGTTGTTTACTCTCGTCCATGTATGCGTGAATCCTGTTTACTATGAAGTCAAGTTATATAAAGAGCAAAACCGTTAAATCAAGCTATTTCTCATTGGATAAAGTCAGTCGAAAAGGACAGTTCTCATTGGCTTAGACACGTTTTGTGTTTTTCCTCCGTGCTTTCCCTGCATGATCGAAGGAACAAAACCACGAGTCTTGGGCTGCTTGGGCTTGTATTTCTCGTGTGTGGTGAGCGAAGCAGTAACATATCGAAATGACAGGACGTGGAAAAGGAGGCAAGGGTCTTGGCAAAGGAGGTGCCAAGCGCCACCGTAAAGTTCTTCGTGACAACATCCAGGGTATCACCAAACCCGCTATTAGGCGTCTTGCTCGCCGTGGTGGTGTGAAGCGTATCTCTGGTCTCATTTATGAAGAGACCCGAGGAGTATTGAAAGTATTCCTGGAGAACGTAATCAGAGATGCTGTTACATACACAGAACACGCCAAGAGGAAGACAGTGACAGCTATGGATGTTGTGTATGCCTTGAAGAGGCAAGGAAGAACCCTGTACGGTTTCGGAGGTTAAGTTGGGGTTCCTCCTATTTTGGATATAAAATTGGCATAAACGGCTCTTTTCAGAGCCAACAAATTTATATAAAGGGAAAGATTTACTTTGTGCGATTTTCTGTTAGATTATAAGAATTCGTGTAACTACATTAAAGCCTTTTGATGCACACAAAATTACAGACGTAGAGAGATTAATTTGAGAAAATCATACGTTTTTTTTTACATTATGTACGTTCATGTATACGTATTCATATGTAGCAGTATTAATGCTGGAGAAGGGGTTCTGGTTGGAAATTGGCGATTTGTTGGAAGTAGCGAGCATGAGAGATGCGAAACGCAAGTCGGAATTTCTGTTCTGACAGTAGGATGTACGTATAGAGGCTTATACAACTTCTATACTGTGCTGTGAGGGGCGAATAATGCGTTAGAAACCTGAATCTTGTCCTTTATCTTGTTTACGTGGTCTTGGGTTCGATTTTTTTCTTTTGCGGTAGTGTCTATTGTGATTTACATGTAAATTAATGACACTTCGTAGCGGGTTAGTAAAATAAAGAGTAATACAAATATGAGATGTAGGTTAATGCATTGTATACTTCACATTATTTACTAAAGAAAGGCAGTAGTTACAAGAAACCTAGGCTCGCTCGTTGGGCACAGTAGCAAATGAGTTCTGAGATCAGAGAATAAGAGTAGTTGCGTATTACAAACCATATACATATAACACATATCACACAAATATGAATATCGACCTTGCAAAGAATAAATCGTACTTAAGTGTGCATTTAATGTCATTACTATGTTGCAAAAGAAATTTAGGAAAGTTTTTTGATCCGCTCTGTTCATGATGTCATTGGGGCATAGTAATGAACAATAATAAATGTCGAGAACATATTGAACAGAGTAATTTCAGCCAAGCCAACGCAAGAGAGAAACATGAGTGCTTTAAGAATGTTGGAAATTCCTTTGTCTAGCATGAAGTACATGAGAATATGTGGTATGAGGTTTTCTTCCATTGCTGAGAATCTGGGCTCGACTGTCCTGTCCTCTGGGTAATATGAGCCCGATGTACGCAAATATCAAAAAAATGTAGCTAGCGACAATACAAAAGGTAATGATCTTATAATTAATAATGTAGTGGGAACTAAGCACATCGCTGTTTGGAATATTCTAAAGATAGTGTGACTTCCTATGGGCTTCAATTACGATCGACGACTACACATACTAATTAATCGAATAGCAGCGAGAATTTCGAATGACACTAAGCAACTATCTCAGACACTTTTGATGAGTCTGTATATCGAAAACAATTCATTTCAATCGTAAATCTCCTCTATAAAGGGGTTTGTGGCCCTCATAAGGGCCGATTTGTATGAGATATAGGTCTTACATTTATGCCTTCTTCTCAGTTTTCTTGGGCAGAAGTACAGCTTGAATGTTGGGCAAAACACCACCCTGAGCGATTGTAACTCCAGACAACAACTTGTTTAATTCCTCGTCGTTACGGATAGCTAACTGCAGATGACGTGGAATAATCCTAGTCTTCTTGTTGTCACGAGCAGCGTTGCCTGCCAACTCAAGAACTTCAGCTGCCAGGTATTCCATGACTGCAGCCAAATACACGGGAGCGCCAGCACCAACTCGTTCGGCATAGTTACCCTTTCGCAAAAGACGATGGATTCTGCCTACTGGGAATTGAAGGCCAGCCCTGCTGGAGCGGGACTTGCTCTTTCCCTTGACTTTTCCACCTTTGCCGCGACCAGACATTGTTCAATATTCTTTCGTAATAAGATGAGAGGAAAAATTGCGGCCTCCCATGAATCAAGTCAGTTTTGTTACTACTTCAAGCGTGCACCCGAGTGCATCAAATGAAAAGCAAGGCAGTTGGCGCGAATTGAAACACGTACTGTAATTTAAATGAAGTCGATAAATCGGCGGACACATCTAATTTTGCTGAACGAGTGAGTCATCATGCCACCAAAAACTAGCGGAAAGGCTGCAAAGAAGGCTGGTAAAGCCCAAAAGAATATCTCCAAGGGAGATAAGAAGAAGAAGAGGAGGAGGAAGGAGAGCTATGCCATTTACATCTACAAAGTTTTGAAGCAAGTGCATCCTGACACTGGCATATCTAGCAAAGCTATGAGTATCATGAACAGCTTTGTTAATGACATCTTCGAGCGTATTGCTGCTGAAGCTTCTCGTTTGGCCCATTACAATAAGCGGTCAACTATCACCAGCCGGGAAATCCAAACAGCTGTGCGCCTTCTTTTGCCTGGTGAACTTGCCAAGCACGCTGTAAGTGAGGGTACGAAGGCTGTTACCAAGTACACAAGCTCTAAGTAAAAATCTTCTTCAAGATTTTTCATTTCAAACGGTCCTTGTCAGGACCAACACATTATTCGAAAGAGTTAAATCACGAAATTTGCTTCATTCTGTTATGTAGAAACACCTTGAAATCCAATTTCTATATGCTGTTAGTAAAAAAGTAAAGCACATAGCGGAGATGTGTCGTGCTTGTATACGAAAGGCATTTACTCGCCGGAGATCTACACTTAGTCATAATAATTTACTTTTAAAAAGTGGTAATACATTCCGTGTTAAGTATAGTAGTAGGTGCACACGGATCGGAAATCAGGTTATTTTAATGTGCCGTGCAAATAAACAGGCTGTTAGTGTAAGAAATAGTGGGTATAACGCTTAGAATATCGATTAATCGCTATGAAATAATGTTGATAAATTATCTCTTGAAAGTACTATAAAATTAATGTTTCTAGTATTTTCGTACTTGAAGGATAATGAAATTTGAAAAAGAGATGCCAACAGCACCTGGTGTTCCCAGGCGGTCACCCATCCAAGTACTGACCAGGCCCGATGCTGCTTGACTTCGGTGATCGGACGAGAACCGGTATATTCAGCATGGTATGGCCGTTGGCAACTACCTTTTCTTCAATGTCCTGTTAAGGAAGTATGTTTTAAGTAAGAATTGACATTATTAACTATAAAGGCAAGCATATTAACGTCGTTAACATTACTTGGAATATACTAATATTCGAATAAATATTTGAATGTTCGAATGATGAGTGATTCGGATGTTCATAGTGCCACTATGTCCTATCGAGTTTACTATCACGAACCACGTATGAAATTGTATATAAATAAATAAAAATAAATCCTTTATTAAGTATTGATTACAGGAAAAAGGCAAACTTACATTCTTTAATGTACACAATGAAATGTATGAAAGATATTTTTAAGATATGTTTCACTTACCCTTTATAACGCAAGGTAGTTTTCAGTGTAGCATCCTCTTCAGCTGCGAGATAACGTAAGGCAGATGATCATTCAGTCGTGAAGCACTAAAATGTAATATACATTTTAACTATTATCGATAAGAATTATTTACTGCAGGGATGCAAATAAAGTGAGGCAAATTAGTAAATAAAAACCGATACTGTAACTGATAATGTAATTACGTATCTGTATTAGTTGTATATACAGTAATCGCACGATTATCCGCGGAGTTGGATGTTGGCATAATCGCGCATAATCAGCAGTATGAGCAGAAAAGGGAAATGAAATGAAATCTTTAGATTTACGTCGCATACTTATACCGGTTACGCTAAAGGAGACGGTGATGATGAGTACTGAATGAAGAAAGTGGGAGGAAACGGGAGAAACCCGAGAAAACCCATGAGCACGGTCTTTATGCACGACAAAGTTCACACGGCACGAGCTGGGATTGAACCAGGGACCCCAAGCACCGGAGGCCAAAAAAGGGACAAAAAGTCTTTCGTGCAACTTTCGTTTTCGGTAAAAAGTTTACACATAATTTAGAAAGAGTAGTTTTCTGGTCTTTTTATTTCACAAGTTGGTTCATGTCTATATTTTTTACATGCATAAAAAATTTTTCAACTCCCTTGCTTAGTTCCTGTTAAAGACCTCTACCTCTGATTGTATTTTTTGCACATATTCTTATTGTTTTCAGACAACATTTCTAAGAGCGTAATTTATCGTCAGCAAGAAAAGAAAAGGAAAGCCTCGGATAGTGGAATGTGTACTGTATATATATATATATATATATATATATATATATATATATATATATATATATATATATATATATATATATATATACGTATTAGTATATAGTTTTATTTTATACGTCTCCTATTATTACACAATGTGCAGATATTGTGAAAGCGCAAGTAAATATGTATAACTCCCCGTTCTGCACTTAATAACTTGAAAGAAGTTCGGGGAAGGTAGTGTAACAGAAAGTGCAAACAGAAATGAGGGTTTACAGGCATTTAATATTATTCCGTAGTAGTATGATTTTTTGTAAAATATATATATATATATATATATATATATATATATATATATATATATATATATATATATATATATATATATATATAAACATACATATTCAATGATATAGTAAGAGGTTAGCAGCACTGATAGAACTGCAGAAAGTACAAAACCGTTAATAAGAAAGAGAGAGAGATGGTGGCCGCTTTTGTGCTTTTCATTGGCTAATTCCGAATTGCGCGCGAATACGTACGAGATTTCTTTCTTTTTCCTCTTCGCAGCCCAGATGTTGCCAATTAGAAGTTTTTAGTACTACATTTGTATGAAAATGTTGCCTTTAAGAAATGTGGTTTGCATACGGAGAAAAGAGCAAAATGAATATTTATCTTAGTGGGCATGAAAAAAGACGAAACATTTTGCAAGATGGACACACGAACTTCCTTAATGCAGGCGTTCAGTACATTATTGTAAAGAAAAAAACACTAAAAAGAATTACTTCAATATCCCTAGCAACATTCAACAATTCATAGAGAAAAATCTTTATTTTGAGAACAATGGAAAACTATGTAATTGTAGATAACTACTAAATTTAATGATTAAGGAAAACGTTTAGGCCCGGCCCTTCAGAAAGAAAGTGCACAGAATTTTCTCTCATGGAAGCAATTGCAAAATCAACATTTTGTTTGCAGTTATAATTAGAGGATCTATATACAGGGTGTTCGAAAAAGAATGTATCCTCTTGAAAGAAAATATTCTCTGGGCCCCTAATCCTTTATATACCGAAAGGAAGTTTGTATAGCATTTTTTCTTACCTTCGTTAGAAGAATTGAAAGTGACTACTATCGTGACACGGGAGATATTTGATCGATAGTCGAATTACTCCCATGCTCGAATGAACACGTCTCTTGTAAGGAGAGGAAAGGCTTCTGTGATCCGCTATCGCAGCTGTGTCATATCTGCAGAGAATGTTAGGACACAAACGTGATCTTTGAGAGCCTCGTGAAAAGAAGTCGCATAGTATCATGTGTGGAGACATCGGGGCCATCTGAAGAACGCTTCATCATTAGGACCAAGGGCGAGTTACGAAACACTCTGGGATATATTTATTAACATAACTTCTCGTCATTCTGCAAGTGTGGTGGAGCTCCATCCTATTGGAAAAGGAAACCTCGGGAGCCCTCTTCATGTGTAGGTATCGTTCACATCTGAAGCATGTGAAGATAGATTACTGTACTATCGTGTACCTAAAATCATTTTCTACGAATACGAACATGTCTACACTGAAGGCAGTGCAGCTCTTTTTCTCTTTTTTTTTTGGTCATGTATTGTAACGCGGGGCAATGCACACAATAACATGTAATGTTGTGTATCATCATAAAGGGCCAGGGCGATGATTGGATCTTGATGGACGTGGAGAACTGATAGGTGATGTGAGTGGTATTGTGATCTATGGTTGTATGTTTACTGATGAATGCATAAGGAGAGGTGAAGGGGTTGCCTTTTTTTTTATGTCGATCGGCAGGGAAGCGATTGGGAAACTTTTGACTTTGTTTTTCAACCGAATATATTGATTGAATAGGTCGCCGACAATTTTACGGGGCGTCACGTCGTTGCCTTTTTCATGTCGATCGCGAGCGAAGCGAGCGTTTTTTTTTTTTTTTTTTTACCGACAATATGTATTGAATCGGTTGCCAACACCTTTAGGGGCGCGTCACGTCCTTCTTTCTGTGCTGATCGCGAGCGAAGCGAGCGCGAAATTTTTGACTTTTTTTTTTTTTTTTTACCCACAATATTTATTCAATCGGTCGCCAACACTTTTAGGGGTGCGTCACGTCCTCTTTTCTCTGCTGATCGCGAGCGAAGCGAGCGCGAAATTTTGACCTTTTTTTCTCTTTTTAATTCTTTTTTTTTTCTTTAAGAAAAAATATTGATTTCATAGGTCGCCAACATTTTTACGGGATGGAACATCGTTTATTTGTTTTTCCAACCGTCTTTCTGTCTTGAGCCCCCGCCAAGTTAACTTTATGGTGGACAAAAACTATGTGCGGTGGGTTACCGCGGGGTTCTCCCGTTTCCTCCCACTTTCTTCATTCCACCACCATTTCAATCATTTCTCATAATCAGCGCCTCTTTTAGCCTAAGCGGCATAACGTGGGACGTAAAACAAAGATTTCCTTTAGTTGCTTTCTGTCTTGATTACGAGCGCGAAATTTTTTACTTTTTTTTTCTTTCTTTTGATATTATTCATTTAATAGGACGGCAACACCTTTACGGGCCGCCGCGTCGTCGTTTACACTTCTTCAGCCCATATTCTTTCTGCTTGTTCGTTTTCCGGCATCTTGTTATCACCGCCCGCGGGAATGCCTATGTCTTTCATCGCTTTTTGAAGCAAATCTTTAATAAATATGCACTCTCACATTTCTACTAATATGCATACCACAGTGGATAGACTGTAACTAGGAAAGCAGAAGCCTGCATATCATATTATTTAACAGTTGAAAGTGAACTGCCATTTTAAGTTTGATTTTGATCAGATGAGTGCAGTTCAACTCGTCGACAATTGTGAAGATTCTCGAGGTTAGGGACCATCCATTTTGTGCTTTGTAATGAAAATGGCTGCAGCCAAACTTCTCTGATCTGAATGAAACTTGGCATGATGATACATCTTGACCTGCTCTACAAGTTTATTTAGTATTTTCCGTTGCGCAGGCTTTTGCTTCTCCAGGTTCTCCCATGGAACTGAGAAACGTATTCAGTCGAACTTCTGCGGTAAGTCAGTATATCATCCTGAGAAGTTTGATCGAGATAGCAGAGGTTCGACTATTCGTTTTTCAATTCCATGTGATATTACAACACGGTGAACTAAATTTATATAGAAACACTTTGATTTTGTTTTGTTTTTTGCTAGCATTAAACTGAGAAAATGTTATTGAATAGACAGAGAACACCACTCAAAGAAAAGTACATCATAAGAATATATATATGGTTGCTGTGGTTCTCGGTTTAATTTGCTAGTTAAGAAACTTGCTCTAAATAAGTACATCTTACAGGTGAAAAACTAAGCCAGGCGATAGAATTAAATATAAAGTTATACACTTTTATTTTACGTTTACTAGTGTTGGGTTACTACTGTAAAATAAGTCAGTATATATGAAAGATAACTGTATTAGGTACTATTTTCCACCGGCGGTGTATTCTTGCATAGTGTACTTAATGTTTACAAGCGGGGCGCTACTAGTATCGATGCATGACAAGTGCTATTGAAACTCGAAAACTAACTGGTTTCCACTACCCTTGCTTATACGTATACCCGCGTCGCCTTCGCTCCTGTTCACTTTGGACGCACATTCTTGCTATCGCTCAGGCCCCCAGCTTTCTCCTGTTTTGGCTCCCTTAAATAGTATTCGTGCTTTTTATTGGCCACCTGGCAAAGCACTTGTAATGATTTTACACCAGTAACTCTAAAATACATGTGTATTACTTTATTTAATTCTGTCGTCTGCAGAATTTTTTTTTTTTTTCGTACAAATATGCCTTTTCATGCAGAACACTGAATTTTGCCTGTAAATTTTTGAGAATATGCTGTGACGAAACTTGAGCACCGTTCTTCTTTTCTTTCTTATCACGAGTCTTCTTTAGCCTAATGAGCACAATCATCACACGATAACGACTATTCTTTTCATTTAACTTGTAAACAAGTTGAACTAATAATAATAATTGATGTACAAAGGAGAAGTGTCCTACATATTTGAGGTAAAAAATAAAATAAATATACTTCTACTTCATCCGTGTTTACAAAGTTAAATGTTATCGATTTACAAAAAATGGTCACCTATCCACACACTGACCAGGCTCGACACTGCTTGACCATACATATTAAAACATCGGTCCCACTGAATACACAAGTAGTAAGCACATTCACATAAAAATAATTAGGATTACAGTATATAAAATGTGTTAATTAAAATAGCAAATGCCTTACCTTATCACAGGCGATCCAAAGCCACTGCACATCATCTGCTACGCACACTATATTCCTCCAATATTTCACTCACTTCCTATATCACGCAACAGAAAATATTAATAAAATTCACTTAGCAACATTTTCATTTTTAATCAACAATACGTATAACAATTAAGAATAAAATTAATTGTGAGCACATTGTTATAATTAGAATACTGTTTTTATTCGTTTACAAATATGGGATTAATATAGAGCTGGCAGCAACAATATATACAACTCATCCTGTATGTATCGTAAATCCTAACTTGAGAAGACATCTCTGACGCAAACAATGAGACAAGAAATCAAATACTATATCCGACACATTTGGGGTTTATTGAACTTCAATGTTGGAAGATACCACCTTGTCGGTAGTACAAATGTAATATCCTTACAACACGCGGAACTTTTGCCAGGCATATCTAGGAATTTGGGAAGATTAATTGATATCCTTAATGTGCAATGTATGATTATGACGCATTGTTATGTACACGCAGACGGAACCAGGACAATCTATAGATGACATTTGCACTGTGTTTGGACAATTTGTTCGCAGAAAGTAACCGTTTTTGTCTATGAATACTTGAGAACATGGAAGGTATGAGATATACATTTTATGCGCAAATATTATAATACAAATCATTGTTAGTTTGGTGGATGCGTGAAAGAAAGAAAAGGAGTAGATTTTTGCAGACGTCCGGATATAAAGCGAGAACTGAGAATACGCATCTATAACATCTATTTTCTTTGTGTTAATGATATCGATGAACTAAACGGGGAAACTAAAATACAACTGTTTGCAGTATAATTCGAAGTATAGTCAAGTGCAGAGGCGTACTCACGGGGTGTCCACCGGGTGCGGACTCCTCGCAAAAGTTCCTAAGTGAACATACATTTGCAGACTTTCTCATTAAATGTAGTTATTAACAGGGAAAATATTGATGTATCATCAATATAAATCTGATCTTACACTTCATCTGTACTCTGTCTGTATCATGTTTTTGTGAAAAAGTAAGTGGAATATTTATCGTGTTTTCGAATGCAGAATAATAGTATATAGACATAGTGGCTTGTAGTATTGGAACCTTGCCCCCCGAAGCTTGGATCCCTTAGAAGAAAAAAAAAATGCATGCGCGCCTGGTGAAATGGTTAACGAATTCAGTTCACTCGATGAATCGACAGATAGTAATACACATTTCGACAGATCGACAGCATTCGACAGATACAGACATATGAAAGTAGCACAAGAATTAGGCGAAAGTCCGTGCGTTTCCTCAATTCACGTAGGAAACAACAGAAAATATCAACTACCATAAAATAATCCGTATATATATTTAATTTATTTGGAATAAAATAAATATAGAAACAACCTGTTCATACATAACTACGGTAAGTGCGTTAATTGCTAACGTAAGAACAAATATGAAACAAGGCACAAAATAAAAAAGAAAAATAAAGTTAAAGGGAATAAATATTTAGGCTTGATTGTCATTCGTATTAAGAAGCTGGGTAATAAAATGTTAAAATCTACAGAAAATTATGAAATTAAATCAGGATTTGAAATAAAAGTCTATACATTGGAAGTAGGCCAGGGAGTTTGCAAGGCAGATGTGTGCGACACGCGTTACTTTATAGATTCCCTTCATTGAACTATAGTAAGCAGTACGAAGATGGTACTTTGCGTATAATCACAGGAAGGATTGAAGTTAATTACCATGGTAATATAATTATTTATTGATAAGTATTTCCATGTTAAATTATGAAAATTATAAGCACAAGGAGGGTGAAAAAGTAGTGTGACCGACTTAGCAATGACTGAAACATAAAATAGAAAAGCGAATAAAAACAAATGCCTTTTGAGTTATGTGGAATAAAGTTTCTTCTAGCCAGTAAGGAAGAATAGGATCTGGTGCATTCATTGAATACCTGAAAAAAATCGTTTATCAAAATAGAAGGAAACACACTTATCGTTGTGGCAACTACGAACTTCTGTTTACCTCAGCCCGCCTCAGCAAGTGCTTTCTATCCGGTCCGCGCTCCGTAACCAAACTCAACGCTGCCTGCCAGCGAAAATTTCATTCTTCAGTATCGTTGAGTTTATTGCAGAAAGCAATGGCAGATACGGCATCAGCACCTGCAGCCCCGGCACAGGCTTCTCCTAAGAAGTCTGCAAAGCCTAAGAAACCAAAAACAACACCTTCTCATCCAAGAACATCAGAAATGGTGAACAACGCCATCAAGAATTTGAAGGAAAGGGGAGGAAGTTCACTGCAAGCTATTAAGAAATACATCTCTCAGAACTACAAAGTGGATGCCGAGAAGCTTGCTCCATTTATCAAGAAATACTTGAGAAGTGCAGTTGCTTCTGGGTCTTTGGTTCAGACCAAGGGAAAAGGTGCATCTGGATCGTTTAAGCTTAGTGCTTCATCGCTGAAGGAGAAGCCTGAAGGTGGATCTTCAACCAAGGCGAAACGATCAGCATCAAAGGAGAAGAAGCCTGCGAAAAAGCCAGCAGCTAAACGTCCCAAGAAGACTGGTGAAAAGAAAAAGGCTGCTGCTCCCAAACCTAAGAAATCACCATCTAAAGTGAAGAAGGCAAAAACTCCCAAGAAGCCAAAGGCCCCGAAGCCAAAGAAGGCTACAGCAAAACCGAAAAGTGCTAAGAAGGCTGCACCAAAGAAGAAGTAAATGTGTCAGTAAATCATCTGACATTTTAAAACGGCTCTTTTTAGAGCCATCAAATACTTTGAGAAGAGTAAAATTGTGCTTTTCCTATCATTATCACATGTTCATTCATAGCAATGTATAGTATACACGCAAGGGACTTTGAGTTTTCTTTTTAACCGAAGCACTTCTTGATGTAAGTGCTTTATAACAGAGGGGAATTGAGGGTGGGGAAAGAAAGCTTTCACGGGTGTCAAGAATGGTGTACTCGAAAAAAAATGGGGAACACATTACGTAATGTCAATTTGTGATCACTTACTTTTTCCTTGTTCCTATCTTCAAGTAGCGAAACAGTACAGAAAACGCACTTAATGCATTTGTTAGAAAAACTTTTGCAGGCTGACTGGGTTCGATTCTCGGTGGGAGCTCAAATGTTTCGCATTGCACGTTAATAAGTAGGTCCACGTTTGAAACAGCCTTGCTGCTGAAAGGGACACTAAACTAAAATCAACTCTTTTCAAGGCTGGGGTGAAAGAAATGTTCGAACTTATTACAACTCGTGAAAGTGAAGTAGACTGTTTCAATTTAACGTCGTACTATTATGATTTTTATGATAAAGGAGACGGGTGATTACGCCTAATGAATGATGGAAATACTGGTGTAATGAGAAAGTGTTAGGAAAAGGGAACACGCTAATAACCACGGATACCGTCTTATAATTCGTAATATTGCTATAAAGAAAAATAGTAACACCAGCAGAAATGTAGGTGTACAATTGAACTGATGTTAAGTACAAACAGACACTTAAAGAAAGTTTAGTTTAACGTTTGCATTCAACAGCAGCGACCTCTGAGAAAATATTACTTTTGCTACCTTGGAAGAAGTACATATTTCGCCTGCGAGTTCTATGAGATTAATAACGTTGAGAAGGGCAAACAGTGGTTGAATCGAAGTTAACTTATGCAACATATGGCAAAATCGAATCCTTGACCACATAAAACGAAGATAATCAATCGGTAAACATAGGGGAAAACTAAAGAATATACTTGAAAGATAGGATGATATACGAAACGAGAGGAAAACGAAGGTAGATGTATTAACTATGCAACATACGGCGTGAGAATTTAAAAAAAAAAGATAACAAGTATGGACAAGATCCTTGTTAGGATAACAGCATCTCTAAGTAGTGTATTGGTCCTAAAAAGGACCGTTTTTGAACTCAGTGCCAGAACTTCAAACTTAAGCACGTTCCCCACGGATGCGGCGAGCAAGCTGAATGTCCTTAGGCATGATTGTGACTCTCTTTGCGTGAATAGCACACAAGTTGGTGTCTTCGAAAAGCCCTACAAGGTAAGCTTCACTTGCCTCCTGTAAAGCCATGACAGCTGAGCTTTGGAAGCGAAGATCTGTCTTGAAATCTTGTGCAATTTCTCGGACGAGTCGTTGGAAGGGCAGCTTGCGGATGAGCAATTCAGTGCTCTTCTGGTAACGACGAATTTCTCGGAGAGCCACAGTACCAGGCCTGTAACGATGGGGCTTTTTCACTCCACCGGTAGCTGGAGCACTCTTTCTTGCAGCTTTGGTGGCAAGCTGCTTTCGAGGAGCTTTGCCTCCAGTAGATTTCCTAGCTGTCTGCTTGGTACGTGCCATTGCAACTGTCACGACTTGTTTCAAATAATTGCGCGCTGAATGAAGTCAAGTTATATAAAGAGCAAAACCGTTAAATCAAGCTATTTCTCATTGGATAAAGTCAGTCGAAAAGGACAGTTCTCATTGGCTTAGACACGTTTTGTGTTTTTCCTCCGTGCTTTCCCTGCATGATCGAAGGAACAAAACCACGAGTCTTGGGCTGCTTGGGCTTGTATTTCTCGTGTGTGGTGAGCGAAGCAGTAACATATCGAAATGACAGGACGTGGAAAAGGAGGCAAGGGTCTTGGCAAAGGAGGTGCCAAGCGCCACCGTAAAGTTCTTCGTGACAACATCCAGGGTATCACCAAACCCGCTATTAGGCGTCTTGCTCGCCGTGGTGGTGTGAAGCGTATCTCTGGTCTCATTTATGAAGAGACCCGAGGAGTATTGAAAGTATTCCTGGAGAACGTAATCAGAGATGCTGTTACATACACAGAACACGCCAAGAGGAAGACAGTGACAGCTATGGATGTTGTGTATGCCTTGAAGAGGCAAGGAAGAACCCTGTACGGTTTCGGAGGTTAAGTTGGGGTTCCTCCTATTTTGGATATAAAATTGGCATAAACGGCTCTTTTCAGAGCCAACAAATTTATATAAAGGGAAAGATTTACTTTGTGCGATTTTCTGTTAGATTATAAGAATTCGTGTAACTACATTAAAGCCTTTTGATGCACACAAAATTACAGACGTAGAGAGATTAATTTGAGAAAATCATACGTTTTTTTTTACATTATGTACGTTCATGTATACGTATTCATATGTAGCAGTATTAATGCTGGAGAAGGGGTTCTGGTTGGAAATTGGCGATTTGTTGGAAGTAGCGAGCATGAGAGATGCGAAACGCAAGTCGGAATTTCTGTTCTGACAGTAGGATGTACGTATAGAGGCTTATACAACTTCTATACTGTGCTGTGAGGGGCGAATAATGCGTTAGAAACCTGAATCTTGTCCTTTATCTTGTTTACGTGGTCTTGGGTTCGATTTTTTTCTTTTGCGGTAGTGTCTATTGTGATTTACATGTAAATTAATGACACTTCGTAGCGGGTTAGTAAAATAAAGAGTAATACAAATATGAGATGTAGGTTAATGCATTGTATACTTCACATTATTTACTAAAGAAAGGCAGTAGTTACAAGAAACCTAGGCTCGCTCGTTGGGCACAGTAGCAAATGAGTTCTGAGATCAGAGAATAAGAGTAGTTGCGTATTACAAACCATATACATATAACACATATCACACAAATATGAATATCGACCTTGCAAAGAATAAATCGTACTTAAGTGTGCATTTAATGTCATTACTATGTTGCAAAAGAAATTTAGGAAAGTTTTTTGATCCGCTCTGTTCATGATGTCATTGGGGCATAGTAATGAACAATAATAAATGTCGAGAACATATTGAACAGAGTAATTTCAGCCAAGCCAACGCAAGAGAGAAACATGAGTGCTTTAAGAATGTTGGAAATTCCTTTGTCTAGCATGAAGTACATGAGAATATGTGGTATGAGGTTTTCTTCCATTGCTGAGAATCTGGGCTCGACTGTCCTGTCCTCTGGGTAATATGAGCCCGATGTACGCAAATATCAAAAAAATGTAGCTAGCGACAATACAAAAGGTAATGATCTTATAATTAATAATGTAGTGGGAACTAAGCACATCGCTGTTTGGAGTATTCTAAAGATAGTGTGACTTCCTATGGGCTTCAATTACGATCGACGACTACACATACTAATTAATCGAATAGCAGCGAGAATTTCGAATGACACTAAGCAACTATCTCAGACACTTTTGATGAGTCTGTATATCGAAAACAATTCATTTCAATCGTAAATCTCCTCTATAAAGGGGTTTGTGGCCCTCATAAGGGCCGATTTGTATGAGATATAGGTCTTACATTTATGCCTTCTTCTCAGTTTTCTTGGGCAGAAGTACAGCTTGAATGTTGGGCAAAACACCACCCTGAGCGATTGTAACTCCAGACAACAACTTGTTTAATTCCTCGTCGTTACGGATAGCTAACTGCAGATGACGTGGAATAATCCTAGTCTTCTTGTTGTCACGAGCAGCGTTGCCTGCCAACTCAAGAACTTCAGCTGCCAGGTATTCCATGACTGCAGCCAAATACACGGGAGCGCCAGCACCAACTCGTTCGGCATAGTTACCCTTTCGCAAAAGACGATGGATTCTGCCTACTGGGAATTGAAGGCCAGCCCTGCTGGAGCGGGACTTGCTCTTTCCCTTGACTTTTCCACCTTTGCCGCGACCAGACATTGTTCAATATTCTTTCGTAATAAGATGAGAGGAAAAATTGCGGCCTCCACAGGTCCACAGGTCCACAGGTTAACATGACAAGTTGGTCGAGTGTGAGTACCGGGCTAGAAGCCCCTGCCTCTTATATGAGATGATAATCCATTTGAAGTAACGGCATGTGAAGTGATGACCAAATCAGCCACTGTCGCTGATCGCCAGGGAATGTGGAGTCTGGTAGAAGTCCTGTATAGTGCCTGGGGAGCTGTGAGTCTGGTCGTTGCTGATGAGAGAGTATTAGCACTGGAAGCTTTGAAGAGTCCTGATTGGCAGCAGCGATGACCAATGAGGCAGCCTGGAGTGGCCCTCATAAGGGTGTGGTCCTGTATGTATGGAAAGGTCGTGGTTAATTAAAGAATTCACTAAGCATGTCAATGAAGATTGACAGCTTGTTGAACATGTCTTTTTCTTCTTTCAATTTCGGCGTATACTTCTTGAGGAGAGGGAGTAGTCTGAATAGTTCAAAGTCCTTCAATATTTGAAGAAAATCTTTGAAGGAGGTTGCGGCAGTGTCTTCTGGTGCTGAAGGAGGTGTATCTTTCTTCGGAAGAGGAGGCCAGGAGGTCCGGTCGTCTGTACTGGAAAAAGTCTTGGTTGGCTTCATGGTTGATGGGGTCGTGGAAGTGTCCGTCGTTTCAGATGCAGGGGTCTTACTGTTTTTCCCCTGGAGAAGGCGTTGAATTTTAGGGCATCCTGAGTAGTTGGCGGGGTGATCTCCCGTGCAATTGACGCATTTAGCAGACGTTAATGTGTCCCTTTTTTCACAAGCAAAAGTCCAGTGGTTACCGGCGCACTTGACACATCTTGGTTGCGCTTGGCATGTGCTTTGGCCATGGCCAAAACGCTGGCATTTGTAGCACTGTAGATAGGCTTTGGAGTGATATGGCTCTACTTTAATCTTCATATGGAGGAGGAGATCTTCTTTAAAAAAGGAGTTGGCCCTGAGTGTTTTCCTCATTATCACTAGAAAAAGGGGGAACAAAGTTTTCCCCGACGGTTCGTGAGCGTTCCGCTTGGACAGTTGAATGATGGAAAGGACTGGATAGCCTTTTTCCTTCAGCTCGGAAATTATGGCATCCACAGCCGTGTCTAGCGGCCTCCCATGAATCAAGTCAGTTTTGTTACTACTTCAAGCGTGCACCCGAGTGCATCAAATGAAAAGCAAGGCAGTTGGCGCGAATTGAAACACGTACTGTAATTTAAATGAAGTCGATAAATCGGCGGACACATCTAATTTTGCTGAACGAGTGAGTCATCATGCCACCAAAAACTAGCGGAAAGGCTGCAAAGAAGGCTGGTAAAGCCCAAAAGAATATCTCCAAGGGAGATAAGAAGAAGAAGAGGAGGAGGAAGGAGAGCTATGCCATTTACATCTACAAAGTTTTGAAGCAAGTGCATCCTGACACTGGCATATCTAGCAAAGCTATGAGTATCATGAACAGCTTTGTTAATGACATCTTCGAGCGTATTGCTGCTGAAGCTTCTCGTTTGGCCCATTACAATAAGCGGTCAACTATCACCAGCCGGGAAATCCAAACAGCTGTGCGCCTTCTTTTGCCTGGTGAACTTGCCAAGCACGCTGTAAGTGAGGGTACGAAGGCTGTTACCAAGTACACAAGCTCTAAGTAAAAATCTTCTTCAAGATTTTTCATTTCAAACGGTCCTTGTCAGGACCAACACATTATTCGAAAGAGTTAAATCACGAAATTTGCTTCATTCTGTTATGTAGAAACACCTTGAAATCCAATTTCTATATGCTGTTAGTAAAAAAGTAAAGCACATAGCGGAGATGTGTCGTGCTTGTATACGAAAGGCATTTACTCGCCGGAGATCTACACTTAGTCATAATAATTTACTTTTAAAAAGTGGTAATACATTCCGTGTTAAGTATAGTAGTAGGTGCACACGGATCGGAAATCAGGTTATTTTAATGTGCCGTGCAAATAAACAGGCTGTTAGTGTAAGAAATAGTGGGTATAACGCTTAGAATATCGATTAATCGCTATGAAATAATGTTGATAAATTATCTCTTGAAAGTACTATAAAATTAATGTTTCTAGTATTTTCGTACTTGAAGGATAATGAAATTTGAAAAAGAGATGCCAACAGCACCTGGTGTTCCCAGGCGGTCACCCATCCAAGTACTGACCAGGCCCGATGCTGCTTGACTTCGGTGATCGGACGAGAACCGGTATATTCAGCATGGTATGGCCGTTGGCAACTACCTTTTCTTCAATGTCCTGTTAAGGAAGTATGTTTTAAGTAAGAATTGACATTATTAACTATAAAGGCAAGCATATTAACGTCGTTAACATTACTTGGAATATACTAATATTCGAATAAATATTTGAATGTTCGAATGATGAGTGATTCGGATGTTCATAGTGCCACTATGTCCTATCGAGTTTACTATCACGAACCACGTATGAAATTGTATATAAATAAATAAAAATAAATCCTTTATTAAGTATTGATTACAGGAAAAAGGCAAACTTACATTCTTTAATGTACACAATGAAATGTATGAAAGATATTTTTAAGATATGTTTCACTTACCCTTTATAACGCAAGGTAGTTTTCAGTGTAGCATCCTCTTCAGCTGCGAGATAACGTAAGGCAGATGATCATTCAGTCGTGAAGCACTAAAATGTAATATACATTTTAACTATTATCGATAAGAATTATTTACTGCAGGGATGCAAATAAAGTGAGGCAAATTAGTAAATAAAAACCGATACTGTAACTGATAATGTAATTACGTATCTGTATTAGTTGTATATACAGTAATCGCACGATTATCCGCGGAGTTGGATGTTGGCATAATCGCGCATAATCAGCAGTATGAGCAGAAAAGGGAAATGAAATGAAATCTTTAGATTTACGTCGCATACTTATACCGGTTACGCTAAAGGAGACGGTGATGATGAGTACTGAATGAAGAAAGTGGGAGGAAACGGGAGAAACCCGAGAAAACCCATGAGCACGGTCTTTATGCACGACAAAGTTCACACGGCACGAGCTGGGATTGAACCAGGGACCCCAAGCACCGGAGGCCAAAAAAGGGACAAAAAGTCTTTCGTGCAACTTTCGTTTTCGGTAAAAAGTTTACACATAATTTAGAAAGAGTAGTTTTCTGGTCTTTTTATTTCACAAGTTGGTTCATGTCTATATTTTTTACATGCATAAAAAATTTTTCAACTCCCTTGCTTAGTTCCTGTTAAAGACCTCTACCTCTGATTGTATTTTTTGCACATATTCTTATTGTTTTCAGACAACATTTCTAAGAGCGTAATTTATCGTCAGCAAGAAAAGAAAAGGAAAGCCTCGGATAGTGGAATGTGTACTGTATATATATATATATATATATATATATATATATATATATATATATATATATATATATATATATATATACGTATTAGTATATAGTTTTATTTTATACGTCTCCTATTATTACACAATGTGCAGATATTGTGAAAGCGCAAGTAAATATGTATAACTCCCCGTTCTGCACTTAATAACTTGAAAGAAGTTCGGGGAAGGTAGTGTAACAGAAAGTGCAAACAGAAATGAGGGTTTACAGGCATTTAATATTATTCCGTAGTAGTATGATTTTTTGTAAAATATATATATATATATATATATATATATATATATATATATATATATATATATATATATATATATATATATATATAAACATACATATTCAATGATATAGTAAGAGGTTAGCAGCACTGATAGAACTGCAGAAAGTACAAAACCGTTAATAAGAAAGAGAGAGAGATGGTGGCCGCTTTTGTGCTTTTCATTGGCTAATTCCGAATTGCGCGCGAATACGTACGAGATTTCTTTCTTTTTCCTCTTCGCAGCCCAGATGTTGCCAATTAGAAGTTTTTAGTACTACATTTGTATGAAAATGTTGCCTTTAAGAAATGTGGTTTGCATACGGAGAAAAGAGCAAAATGAATATTTATCTTAGTGGGCATGAAAAAAGACGAAACATTTTGCAAGATGGACACACGAACTTCCTTAATGCAGGCGTTCAGTACATTATTGTAAAGAAAAAAACACTAAAAAGAATTACTTCAATATCCCTAGCAACATTCAACAATTCATAGAGAAAAATCTTTATTTTGAGAACAATGGAAAACTATGTAATTGTAGATAACTACTAAATTTAATGATTAAGGAAAACGTTTAGGCCCGGCCCTTCAGAAAGAAAGTGCACAGAATTTTCTCTCATGGAAGCAATTGCAAAATCAACATTTTGTTTGCAGTTATAATTAGAGGATCTATATACAGGGTGTTCGAAAAAGAATGTATCCTCTTGAAAGAAAATATTCTCTGGGCCCCTAATCCTTTATATACCGAAAGGAAGTTTGTATAGCATTTTTTCTTACCTTCGTTAGAAGAATTGAAAGTGACTACTATCGTGACACGGGAGATATTTGATCGATAGTCGAATTACTCCCATGCTCGAATGAACACGTCTCTTGTAAGGAGAGGAAAGGCTTCTGTGATCCGCTATCGCAGCTGTGTCATATCTGCAGAGAATGTTAGGACACAAACGTGATCTTTGAGAGCCTCGTGAAAAGAAGTCGCATAGTATCATGTGTGGAGACATCGGGGCCATCTGAAGAACGCTTCATCATTAGGACCAAGGGCGAGTTACGAAACACTCTGGGATATATTTATTAACATAACTTCTCGTCATTCTGCAAGTGTGGTGGAGCTCCATCCTATTGGAAAAGGAAACCTCGGGAGCCCTCTTCATGTGTAGGTATCGTTCACATCTGAAGCATGTGAAGATAGATTACTGTACTATCGTGTACCTAAAATCATTTTCTACGAATACGAACATGTCTACACTGAAGGCAGTGCAGCTCTTTTTCTCTTTTTTTTTTGGTCATGTATTGTAACGCGGGGCAATGCACACAATAACATGTAATGTTGTGTATCATCATAAAGGGCCAGGGCGATGATTGGATCTTGATGGACGTGGAGAACTGATAGGTGATGTGAGTGGTATTGTGATCTATGGTTGTATGTTTACTGATGAATGCATAAGGAGAGGTGAAGGGGTTGCCTTTTTTTTTATGTCGATCGGCAGGGAAGCGATTGGGAAACTTTTGACTTTGTTTTTCAACCGAATATATTGATTGAATAGGTCGCCGACAATTTTACGGGGCGTCACGTCGTTGCCTTTTTCATGTCGATCGCGAGCGAAGCGAGCGTTTTTTTTTTTTTTTTTTTTTACCGACAATATGTATTGAATCGGTTGCCAACACCTTTAGGGGCGCGTCACGTCCTTCTTTCTGTGCTGATCGCGAGCGAAGCGAGCGCGAAATTTTTGACTTTTTTTTTTTTTTTTTTACCCACAATATTTATTCAATCGGTCGCCAACACTTTTAGGGGTGCGTCACGTCCTCTTTTCTCTGCTGATCGCGAGCGAAGCGAGCGCGAAATTTTGACCTTTTTTTCTCTTTTTAATTCTTTTTTTTTTCTTTAAGAAAAAATATTGATTTCATAGGTCGCCAACATTTTTACGGGATGGAACATCGTTTATTTGTTTTTCCAACCGTCTTTCTGTCTTGAGCCCCCGCCAAGTTAACTTTATGGTGGACAAAAACTATGTGCGGTGGGTTACCGCGGGGTTCTCCCGTTTCCTCCCACTTTCTTCATTCCACCACCATTTCAATCATTTCTCATAATCAGCGCCTCTTTTAGCCTAAGCGGCATAACGTGGGACGTAAAACAAAGATTTCCTTTAGTTGCTTTCTGTCTTGATTACGAGCGCGAAATTTTTTACTTTTTTTTTCTTTCTTTTGATATTATTCATTTAATAGGACGGCAACACCTTTACGGGCCGCCGCGTCGTCGTTTACACTTCTTCAGCCCATATTCTTTCTGCTTGTTCGTTTTCCGGCATCTTGTTATCACCGCCCGCGGGAATGCCTATGTCTTTCATCGCTTTTTGAAGCAAATCTTTAATAAATATGCACTCTCACATTTCTACTAATATGCATACCACAGTGGATAGACTGTAACTAGGAAAGCAGAAGCCTGCATATCATATTATTTAACAGTTGAAAGTGAACTGCCATTTTAAGTTTGATTTTGATCAGATGAGTGCAGTTCAACTCGTCGACAATTGTGAAGATTCTCGAGGTTAGGGACCATCCATTTTGTGCTTTGTAATGAAAATGGCTGCAGCCAAACTTCTCTGATCTGAATGAAACTTGGCATGATGATACATCTTGACCTGCTCTACAAGTTTATTTAGTATTTTCCGTTGCGCAGGCTTTTGCTTCTCCAGGTTCTCCCATGGAACTGAGAAACGTATTCAGTCGAACTTCTGCGGTAAGTCAGTATATCATCCTGAGAAGTTTGATCGAGATAGCAGAGGTTCGACTATTCGTTTTTCAATTCCATGTGATATTACAACACGGTGAACTAAATTTATATAGAAACACTTTGATTTTGTTTTGTTTTTTGCTAGCATTAAACTGAGAAAATGTTATTGAATAGACAGAGAACACCACTCAAAGAAAAGTACATCATAAGAATATATATATGGTTGCTGTGGTTCTCGGTTTAATTTGCTAGTTAAGAAACTTGCTCTAAATAAGTACATCTTACAGGTGAAAAACTAAGCCAGGCGATAGAATTAAATATAAAGTTATACACTTTTATTTTACGTTTACTAGTGTTGGGTTACTACTGTAAAATAAGTCAGTATATATGAAAGATAACTGTATTAGGTACTATTTTCCACCGGCGGTGTATTCTTGCATAGTGTACTTAATGTTTACAAGCGGGGCGCTACTAGTATGGATGCATGACAAGTGCTATTGAAACTCGAAAACTAACTGGTTTCCACTACCCTTGCTTATACGTATACCCGCGTCGCCTTCGCTCCTGTTCACTTTGGACGCACATTCTTGCTATCGCTCAGGCCCCCAGCTTTCTCCTGTTTTGGCTCCCTTAAATAGTATTCGTGCTTTTTATTGGCCACCTGGCAAAGCACTTGTAATGATTTTACACCAGTAACTCTAAAATACATGTGTATTACTTTATTTAATTCTGTCGTCTGCAGAATTTTTTTTTTTTTTCGTACAAATATGCCTTTTCATGCAGAACACTGAATTTTGCCTGTAAATTTTTGAGAATATGCTGTGACGAAACTTGAGCACCGTTCTTCTTTTCTTTCTTATCACGAGTCTTCTTTAGCCTAATGAGCACAATCATCACACGATAACGACTATTCTTTTCATTTAACTTGTAAACAAGTTGAACTAATAATAATAATTGATGTACAAAGGAGAAGTGTCCTACATATTTGAGGTAAAAAATAAAATAAATATACTTCTACTTCATCCGTGTTTACAAAGTTAAATGTTATCGATTTACAAAAAATGGTCACCTATCCACACACTGACCAGGCTCGACACTGCTTGACCATACATATTAAAACATCGGTCCCACTGAATACACAAGTAGTAAGCACATTCACATAAAAATAATTAGGATTACAGTATATAAAATGTGTTAATTAAAATAGCAAATGCCTTACCTTATCACAGGCGATCCAAAGCCACTGCACATCATCTGCTACGCACACTATATTCCTCCAATATTTCACTCACTTCCTATATCACGCAACAGAAAATATTAATAAAATTCACTTAGCAACATTTTCATTTTTAATCAACAATACGTATAACAATTAAGAATAAAATTAATTGTGAGCACATTGTTATAATTAGAATACTGTTTTTATTCGTTTACAAATATGGGATTAATATAGAGCTGGCAGCAACAATATATACAACTCATCCTGTATGTATCGTAAATCCTAACTTGAGAAGACATCTCTGACGCAAACAATGAGACAAGAAATCAAATACTATATCCGACACATTTGGGGTTTATTGAACTTCAATGTTGGAAGATACCACCTTGTCGGTAGTACAAATGTAATATCCTTACAACACGCGGAACTTTTGCCAGGCATATCTAGGAATTTGGGAAGATTAATTGATATCCTTAATGTGCAATGTATGATTATGACGCATTGTTATGTACACGCAGACGGAACCAGGACAATCTATAGATGACATTTGCACTGTGTTTGGACAATTTGTTCGCAGAAAGTAACCGTTTTTGTCTATGAATACTTGAGAACATGGAAGGTATGAGATATACATTTTATGCGCAAATATTATAATACAAATCATTGTTAGTTTGGTGGATGCGTGAAAGAAAGAAAAGGAGTAGATTTTTGCAGACGTCCGGATATAAAGCGAGAACTGAGAATACGCATCTATAACATCTATTTTCTTTGTGTTAATGATATCGATGAACTAAACGGGGAAACTAAAATACAACTGTTTGCAGTATAATTCGAAGTATAGTCAAGTGCAGAGGCGTACTCACGGGGTGTCCACCGGGTGCGGACTCCTCGCAAAAGTTCCTAAGTGAACATACATTTGCAGACTTTCTCATTAAATGTAGTTATTAACAGGGAAAATATTGATGTATCATCAATATAAATCTGATCTTACACTTCATCTGTACTCTGTCTGTATCATGTTTTTGTGAAAAAGTAAGTGGAATATTTATCGTGTTTTCGAATGCAGAATAATAGTATATAGACATAGTGGCTTGTAGTATTGGAACCTTGCCCCCCGAAGCTTGGATCCCTTAGAAGAAAAAAAAAATGCATGCGCGCCTGGTGAAATGGTTAACGAATTCAGTTCACTCGATGAATCGACAGATAGTAATACACATTTCGACAGATCGACAGCATTCGACAGATACAGACATATGAAAGTAGCACAAGAATTAGGCGAAAGTCCGTGCGTTTCCTCAATTCACGTAGGAAACAACAGAAAATATCAACTACCATAAAATAATCCGTATATATATTTAATTTATTTGGAATAAAATAAATATAGAAACAACCTGTTCATACATAACTACGGTAAGTGCGTTAATTGCTAACGTAAGAACAAATATGAAACAAGGCACAAAATAAAAAAGAAAAATAAAGTTAAAGGGAATAAATATTTAGGCTTGATTGTCATTCGTATTAAGAAGCTGGGTAATAAAATGTTAAAATCTACAGAAAATTATGAAATTAAATCAGGATTTGAAATAAAAGTCTATACATTGGAAGTAGGCCAGGGAGTTTGCAAGGCAGATGTGTGCGACACGCGTTACTTTATAGATTCCCTTCATTGAACTATAGTAAGCAGTACGAAGATGGTACTTTGCGTATAATCACAGGAAGGATTGAAGTTAATTACCATGGTAATATAATTATTTATTGATAAGTATTTCCATGTTAAATTATGAAAATTATAAGCACAAGGAGGGTGAAAAAGTAGTGTGACCGACTTAGCAATGACTGAAACATAAAATAGAAAAGCGAATAAAAACAAATGCCTTTTGAGTTATGTGGAATAAAGTTTCTTCTAGCCAGTAAGGAAGAATAGGATCTGGTGCATTCATTGAATACCTGAAAAAAATCGTTTATCAAAATAGAAGGAAACACACTTATCGTTGTGGCAACTACGAACTTCTGTTTACCTCAGCCCGCCTCAGCAAGTGCTTTCTATCCGGTCCGCGCTCCGTAACCAAACTCAACGCTGCCTGCCAGCGAAAATTTCATTCTTCAGTATCGTTGAGTTTATTGCAGAAAGCAATGGCAGATACGGCATCAGCACCTGCAGCCCCGGCACAGGCTTCTCCTAAGAAGTCTGCAAAGCCTAAGAAACCAAAAACAACACCTTCTCATCCAAGAACATCAGAAATGGTGAACAACGCCATCAAGAATTTGAAGGAAAGGGGAGGAAGTTCACTGCAAGCTATTAAGAAATACATCTCTCAGAACTACAAAGTGGATGCCGAGAAGCTTGCTCCATTTATCAAGAAATACTTGAGAAGTGCAGTTGCTTCTGGGTCTTTGGTTCAGACCAAGGGAAAAGGTGCATCTGGATCGTTTAAGCTTAGTGCTTCATCGCTGAAGGAGAAGCCTGAAGGTGGATCTTCAACCAAGGCGAAACGATCAGCATCAAAGGAGAAGAAGCCTGCGAAAAAGCCAGCAGCTAAACGTCCCAAGAAGACTGGTGAAAAGAAAAAGGCTGCTGCTCCCAAACCTAAGAAATCACCATCTAAAGTGAAGAAGGCAAAAACTCCCAAGAAGCCAAAGGCCCCGAAGCCAAAGAAGGCTACAGCAAAACCGAAAAGTGCTAAGAAGGCTGCACCAAAGAAGAAGTAAATGTGTCAGTAAATCATCTGACATTTTAAAACGGCTCTTTTTAGAGCCATCAAATACTTTGAGAAGAGTAAAATTGTGCTTTTCCTATCATTATCACATGTTCATTCATAGCAATGTATAGTATACACGCAAGGGACTTTGAGTTTTCTTTTTAACCGAAGCACTTCTTGATGTAAGTGCTTTATAACAGAGGGGAATTGAGGGTGGGGAAAGAAAGCTTTCACGGGTGTCAAGAATGGTGTACTCGAAAAAAAATGGGGAACACATTACGTAATGTCAATTTGTGATCACTTACTTTTTCCTTGTTCCTATCTTCAAGTAGCGAAACAGTACAGAAAACGCACTTAATGCATTTGTTAGAAAAACTTTTGCAGGCTGACTGGGTTCGATTCTCGGTGGGAGCTCAAATGTTTCGCATTGCACGTTAATAAGTAGGTCCACGTTTGAAACAGCCTTGCTGCTGAAAGGGACACTAAACTAAAATCAACTCTTTTCAAGGCTGGGGTGAAAGAAATGTTCGAACTTATTACAACTCGTGAAAGTGAAGTAGACTGTTTCAATTTAACGTCGTACTATTATGATTTTTATGATAAAGGAGACGGGTGATTACGCCTAATGAATGATGGAAATACTGGTGTAATGAGAAAGTGTTAGGAAAAGGGAACACGCTAATAACCACGGATACCGTCTTATAATTCGTAATATTGCTATAAAGAAAAATAGTAACACCAGCAGAAATGTAGGTGTACAATTGAACTGATGTTAAGTACAAACAGACACTTAAAGAAAGTTTAGTTTAACGTTTGCATTCAACAGCAGCGACCTCTGAGAAAAATATTACTTTTGCTACCTTGGAAGAAGTACATATTTCGCCTGCGAGTTCTATGAGATTAATAACGTTGAGAAGGGCAAACAGTGGTTGAATCGAAGTTAACTTATGCAACATATGGCAAAATCGAATCCTTGACCACATAAAACGAAGATAATCAATCGGTAAACATAGGGGAAAACTAAAGAATATACTTGAAAGATAGGATGATATACGAAACGAGAGGAAAACGAAGGTAGATGTATTAACTATGCAACATACGGCGTGAGAATTTAAAAAAAAAAGATAACAAGTATGGACAAGATCCTTGTTAGGATAACAGCATCTCTAAGTAGTGTATTGGTCCTAAAAAGGACCGTTTTTGAACTCAGTGCCAGAACTTCAAACTTAAGCACGTTCCCCACGGATGCGGCGAGCAAGCTGAATGTCCTTAGGCATGATTGTGACTCTCTTTGCGTGAATAGCACACAAGTTGGTGTCTTCGAAAAGCCCTACAAGGTAAGCTTCACTTGCCTCCTGTAAAGCCATGACAGC
>NW_027657242.1:0-35452 GCF_964235325.1 Thermobia domestica | reverse complement strand
ATTTTCGCTGGTCGATTCCAAATGTTTTGTAAATCTGCCTATTTCCATACATTTTTTAGTGTTGTTATTTTTCTATTCAACGTTGTAGGGGTTATTTTGAGCCCATAAGATTAATATTGGACTCAATATTGGACTTAGGAAGAAGTTGGTCAAGTGTTATATATAGGCCTAGAGCATTGGACTGTAAGGTTCAGAGATTTGGACATTACGGAAGTTAGAGAAGAAATATTTAGAAAGCTTCGAAATGTGGTGTTGGAGAAAGCTGGAGAAGATAAAATGAACGGAGGCAGAAACAAACAAAGATGTTTTAAAACGGATAGGAGAGAAGAAAATACTTTAAGCCAGCATGCTTAGTAGGAAGGCCAATTGGATTGGACACATCTTGAGAAGAAATGGTTTTCTTCGTATAGACGGAAAGAAGGCGAAAAATAGAACGAGAAAGAACATAACTGATCGATCATTTGGAAAATATAAGAAAATATTGGGAGTTAAAAGAGTAAGCTGAAGATCGAATAATGTAGATAAAACATTTCCTGGCCTAAATCTAAAATTAAAAAAAAAAAAAAACTCATTAGTCCCAAGACCTGCCGAAAGGCAGATATTTAATAATAATAAGATTAATATTGACGCTAGGATGTTGCAAAGGCAAATACCGAGGTCGATGTTAATTTTTTTTTCCTTTTTCAGACGATGGTTTCTCAATATAAAAGTCCCAATTTTGGCTATTCATACTTTGGGTACTTTTAGAAACAGTGGTGGATTTAGACATTTTGCGGCCCGAGTCAACTTATGGCCGGAGGCCTCTCGTGTTCAAAAAGCAAGAGCAGATTTAAAATATTGATTTTTCTAATAAACGACAAAAGATAGGGAAACATACGATACATCACTGGTAGAGGCCTGCACGGACCGGGCCCGGCCCGTTAATTTATAATGTGATTCCCGGCCCGAGTTCGAAATATGGTTTAGCATTTAGGTCTGAGCTCGATCCGAGCTCGTGCGAAAATCAAATGAGCCCGAATTACAGAAGCTTAATAATTAACGCAAAGACGTATTTTTATTTTCAGCAATTAGAGATTTAATTTTGCAGTTGACTTTAAAAGTTCTCCAGAAAGAACGGTCCGATAAATATCGTTGTAAAGTATATTTACAAAGTTAGGCCCGAAAATACGATTGTTCATTTAAAAATTTAAGACCCGAGCCCGGCTCGGGTCCGAAGTGATACGTATATGCTTTGTAGGCCCGAGTCTGGCCCATGGGTTCGGCCCAAGCCCGTCCAGGCCTCTAATCACTGGACAGAGGAAAGTTCAAAATTTTATTTTATCTTTTCAACATGAGCACCAATTGTTATGCGACAACAATCGAATTAGTAGTCAATTTCTTGCTACACACGAATTGACTGATCCGTGATTATTGAACTCACTGTTGTAACAATTCGATCTCGCAGATCTTGAAGAGTAGTATGTTCAGGTCGTACATACATGCTGTCTTTTCATGTAAATCTGTTTATGACGAGGCAGCTTTTTGTTGAACTTATAACCAAGTGCACGCAGCACTGTAACAATAGATTCACTTATTGCATACTTCAGTACACAAAACGACTTCTCCCAGGGTCAGGGGCCGCGGTGGTTCAGTGGTAGAGCGTTCACTTCTAGTGCTTGGGGTCCCGGGTTCGATCCCAGCCCCAGCCAAGTGAACTTTGTGGTGGACAAACACTGTGTGCGTGGGTTTTCTCGGGGTTCTCCCGTTTCCTCCCACTTTCTTCATTCCACCATTTCATTCATTACTCATCATCACCGTCTCCTTTAGCCTAACCGGAATAACCGTCGGACGTAAAACTCAAAGATTTCATTTCATTTTTTCTCCCAGGGCCAGGCCGGTAGCAAGCCCAAAAGTGAAGGGAGGTCCGGTAGAAATTAGAGGGGACCCAATCCAACCATACTATAGTTCATCACTATATTATAGTTCATTTGCAAACCTACCGTGAAAATTTTAGGAGGGCTCAGCCCCTCTAAACCCCCGTGGACACGGGCCTCCTCAGGATGTCGCCATTTTCTCGTAAACAAACCACAGCGCCGCTGTGTGTATTTAATGGAATTAATAGATTATTTAAAGCAAACTTAGAACTTTCCTCTATTCAGTGATGTATTTAAATGTATCTCTAACTATTGTCATTCAATAGAAATAAATATTTTAAATTTGCTCGTTTTCTTTTAAACACCCGGCAGTAGCGTTACTTCAGATTTGGCTTGGGGGGGCAAGACCCCTTGATATAAGTAAAATTTCGCGTTTTTCACTGAGTTACTACTATTCTATTGATAAAAATCTATATAAATCTCAAACTCAGGGTGGACAAATGCCCCTCCCTGCCACCCTAAATGACGCCCCTGATACACGGTATATAAAGGATGTAACTTAATTAATTTAACAAATGTTGTGAGGTGATTCCTGACACCGAGATAAAAGTATAGACCATGACGTAGAAATGCTTCCTTTCGGCACTATGACCACCCGAAAATTTGTTGGAAAAATGCAAAAACAGCCATAACTCAAAAACAAAATGTCGGGTTGAAGTTGGCTAAAAGAGAATGCCCATTATTTTTAGTTGTAGATTCCATTAATGTACAGGGAGACCAGGGTTCGATTTCCGGCAGAAGCTAATGTGGTTCGGTTTCCACGTTAATCAGTAGATTTCGCCTTATATAGCCTCGCTGTTGGAAAAGACGTCAAACTCAATTCAACCCATTAATGTACAATTGGATTTAGTACAGGTGTTGGACAAGGGTGACCCCCAAAGAAACTGAAGTTTTCCTTCGAGTATTTTATCAAAAGTTAAATGAGGAAAATGAACAACAATCAGGTATAAGATTTCGACAATCAAAAGTAATAGTACATCGTTCAGGTTAGAAGAACGCTTAGAATTCGAAAGAAAGAGTGATACACATGTGTGTAATTGACCTGTTTTGTTGCAGTACAGAACAAACTCTCGGAGGAAGAATTTATAGACTAATGGTGGTGGATGATAAATGAACGACTTCCTGTCCAAGTTATGAATGTTTAGAAATGGAAAAAAGGAATTTGATCCAGATTAGGTTCAAAACTACTGAGAATAGGACGGCGGTGTCAGGTGGTATGTAAAGAAACATAACATGAAGTATCCCCCCCCCCAAAAAAAAAAAATACAAAGATCACATGTGATGAACGAGTGTACAACGGATTCTTCACATGGTGACAGATTACCGTAATTGAGATCTTTGCAATGTTATGTTTCTTTACATACCGCCTAACGCCTGACTCTCCTATCCAGGCCCGTATCCAGGGGGGTCTAGGGGCGGGCCCCCCTAAATTTTTACTGCCCCCATCTAAAATTTTCACAATAGGCATGCAAATGAACTATAATATGGGATGAACTATAATACTTTTTGGATCGGGCCCCCCTAAGTTTCATCGGCCTCCCCTACATTTTCGAGCTGGCTACGGCCCTAGTCCTATCCTGTGCGCTACTTCAGCGTCGTCCTGTCCTGATACGGAATATATACAAAGCTAGTTTATAGTGGCCACCTAGTACAGGTAGTGGAAGTTTTCCCCATGAGTAATCATTTTGATGGCATTTATTAAGTTTTTCAGCCATATTATAAATCTGTACGCAGTTGGTGGACTGACACTAAGAAGAGAAGAGTGCATAAGCAAAAACACTAGGAGACAATTTGGGAAATAATTTTAAATTTTGAACAATTATTTCAATGATGTTCCTCAACTATATGTTTCAGAAGGGGTATGTCGGCATGCGCGAATCACATTATAATTTGTTTTCTACGAAGCAACGTTGACCCCGTAATCTCAATTTGTACATAGAAGTTTATTTCAGGATATTCGTCTATACCAGTGATCGCCAAACCGGTTGGCTAACCTTGATTCTTTCACTGAGCTGACGCTATCAACAGAGGGCGCTGACAACAACCGCTTGTTTTTCCATTGTCAGCCTCAACCAGTGTTGCCACACTTGGTACAATTGTACCAAATTCAGCCCGTTTTGTCATTCATCGGCCCGTTGGTACCACGCAGGCATTTTGAGCCCCTTTTGTGAAAAAGGTGGTCCAATTCTACCCAATTCAGCACCATTTAACAAATACTTGTCACATTTTCAAAAGTATCAGTAACACTTTTCCTACATCTCACGTTACTCATACTGTGTGTTGAATGTTCAACAGTATTTTTTTTTTTTTTTTTTTGCGTAAGAGCCCATTTCTGTGACGTTACATCGCATAACGCTACGAACTTTGTGTAGACAATTCGTAATTCGAACTATACCGGAAAACAAATGACGCTAGATGAGCGCATCCGCGCCGCGCATAAAGGAGACGAGAAAGAAGCAGTGTGGTAGAAATTTTAGTCGTCCGATTTGGGTGTTTTTAAAAATTAATTTAAAGAAAAACACTCTCTTGATTTAAACTCTTGGAAAGGGGGGGGGGGAGTGTTATAGAACTTTACCTCTGTTACTTTCATGTTATAGAGCCATGTATTACACTCAGGGGTAAAAGTGGATCTGAAAAAGTAGGGGGATGCATGATGTCACGCCATCCCCCGTTCCCGTCTTTGCCCATTGTAATTTTTTAGAAGGGGGGACGCCACACATATTTTCTGAAAGTGGGAAAACGGCGTCTTCCCGCGTTCCCCGACACTTTTAACCCCAATGGTATAAAATAATGAATTCAGTCCTTTTTGTTTCAATTTGGTACTATTTATCAGCCCACTCCAGAGCTAAGACTGTGGCAACACTGGCCTCATCTCACAGTTGATTGTATACGCGTTGGGTTGTGCACGTTATGTTTTTCGTGTGTATATTAGACATTTACTAAACGTTATGTTTTTCGTGTGTATATTTAAAACTGGTAAAAGGGGGCCGTTGTCATAGAAACCACTGTTGCCATAACAACGAATCCTGTCACCGCTTTTAATCTAAAACTGATTAAAAAAAAAAAATCTGCAACAAAAGTGATGCACAGAATAAGTCGTGAGTGGGAACCCTTCATCCCTGGTAGGGATGTTCATGAAGCTATCAGCTTATGCCTAATTATATTGGAATATAGTTTCCATTTCTTAATTTCGAAACATACTAGGTTCGATCGAAACGAGAAAACTTTTTATCGGACTTCTAAAGAAAATAAAATAAAATAAATAAATACATGACCGTGTATATTACATATAGAATTCCCAGTCACGACCCCCCTTTCAGTTTTATTAAAAAAAAAATAGAAGAAGAAGATGAAGAAAGGAAGAGGAAGATAGAAGAGGAAAGAGGTAAAGTAAGAAGGTGCTAAAGAGGAAATTGTTACTGGATATTTTGAGGAATATGGTAAAGGAAAGTGAATAATTATCTAATTGGGATCATTTCCAATAGCTATTGGGTGAATGTCTGGTATTAGGGTGATCAAAGATAGACACATGTTAACCCATACATCCCCGATCTAGATCCATTTGACCCCAATTACCGAATTATCCCAATCTAGCTCGGAGATAGATGAGAAAGTTTAATTTTACCATTTATTCAATATTTCCAGAAAGTTTAGACTAATATTCAATATTTGAAAAATGAACGACGAAGTTGATGGCATGTTAGAAACGACCACAGGAAAAAAAAAAAATCAGAGTATCACATATGTGTCGAAGATTTTGACTTTCACAGTTCTCTCATGATGATCATTCGCTCAGGCTACTTCAGTCCTTTTTTCTTCCTTCATAGAGCCAACTTAAGTTAGTATTAACATTCAATGAGTTCAATTGATAACTACCAATAATTATAATAAATTACACATGTATGACAAGATAATGGATGCACTTAATACTAAACCTACATTTCACTCACACACACATTCATACAGGACAATGTATACTTCGGGTTGTATTTAGTTAAATTAAACTAACCTAACTACATTGCTATATACATTTATTACATTTCAATAGAAAAAGGTTTAGTTTGACATAACAAGAAAATTTAATACATGAAAAGAATGTTTCATAAACATGCACAGAAATTCGCTACTTGCAACAAGATCAAATAACACATTTCTCCTTTTATATATATATATTAAAAGTTGAATTACATGAAAAAGAATTAAACCAAAGACGAAACAAGAAAAAAAGAAGAAAGAAAAAAAAAACTTAAAGGGTCAAGATATATTTAAAATTCAATGCAATGAATACATATCGTTGCAGGCAAAAGAGAAAAAATAATTGGTTAATCATTCAAAAAAAAAAAAAAAAAAAACACTTTAGTAATATTTTATTGAGTTCTTGTCTCAATAGGAGACATATCGACAGTTTTATGAGTCTTTGTTTTTACGTCGATAATAGCTCCCTTTTTTTTTTCTTAACTCTCTTTACGCACTGTGGTTAGTGTCCATGAGAGTATTCAATTGGTTTTGTTTTAACTATAGACAACTAACTACTTCATATCACATATATGTTTATATTTTTCACTTTGTCACTCGACGCACTTGATCTAAAATTTCAAAGTTTGTTAATATTAAAGAAAAATTATCAAATCCAGTCACAGATATTGGGAACCTATTTCCATGTTCCAGTATTCACTTTAACTTATTAAACAGATTTCAGTTCGTTGAATTTAAGGTCACTAATTTTTTCCTAGTATAGATCTTGTAGTCAAAAGATTCTAAATATTGAATAGTTTGGTTTCCGATCGCAGGGGAAGGATTTGTTTCATGTTTACCGATGGAAAAAGTCGTTGAAGGGGCGCACTGTTTCGTAGGTTGCTAATTTCACTCGCAAAGTAAATTTGGGTAAGGATTAGGGTTATTCTTATTTATCTTACGACCCGCTACTTGTTTTATTCACATGCAGTAGTTAACATTATATTCCACTCTAATAGTTACAGAAATTAATAACAACTCAACAAAAGTAATTTATGACAATTTATGCGGGAATACTATATATCACAAATAGTTAATTAATACCGGGTGTCAAAAATCTATGGCAACCTAACGAGATCAGGGTAAATATCGAGCCCATTACATACATACTCGCATATATATATATATATATTCATATCAATCCATACAATAAACTTCACTTTAATATTTCGTCGACGTTTAAATTCTACATAACCGTTCATATTCGACAAGTATTCATATTTTATAAATATTCATATTTATTTGGCTCAAAGACAAAACAAAAACCCTGACTATCAAAATTCACCTTTTTTCCTTCATAAGGTTGCAACATTGTATTTCATATGAATAAACCCGATAATCAATAATCATTTTCAATTTACTAAAGATCCGCGTATATATATATAAAAAAATAGCTGGTGTTATTTAATGAGTTGATATAAAAGGTGGAAAATGCAACAAATAGAGCAGGCACGTAACTCTTAAAACTATGTAAGTACATATATATATATGTATAAAAAAAAATCAACGTTATTCGAAACTAGTGGGCCCAAACTATTAATACATACACACTATATGACCGATCAATAGAAATAAAAACCAGAAATCAGTAATCAATTGATATAAGTTGTATGATCAATGAATAACGAAGGTTTCTAGGAATCTGAAAGCATAGTGTACCTTCCCGTCAATTTCTCCCGTGGTGGATTGAATATCGCGAAAATGGTCCTGAGTTGTGCTGCAATACCTCCACGAATTGCATCCTTCGATGTCTCAGTTAGTACATACGATCGAAATAAGTGAAATGAATATTGTATGTTTTATGAGTTTAAGAAACCGGAGGGGGGGGGCAAGGTTGAAAAATTAAAAAAAAATCTCTAAGTAATAAAGACAGAGATAGAGATAGAAAAGAAAGAAGACGAAGAATAGGGGCGCCAAAGACTTAAGTGAGAAATAACTAACGCTACAAAGACAGAAGTCGAATTTCACTCTCCACAAATCCTTAGCCAAAATATTATTAAAATGCCAAAAGGGGTGGTCTACTCAAATACGTAGACTCAAGGGGCGCCCTGCTGCCAAGGATGCAAGTTCTGTGTCCATCAGATCCCAATCCCACAAGAGTTTGTTTGTAAGATTGAAATCCGATCCCCGTATCCGGCCCAGACCAGCAGGTTAAAAGGAGAGGGGGGAAAAGGGACCTGGTAACTTCGTCCCCAATTTTGAAATCTCTAAGAAAGAAAAAAAAAAAAAACATTCGACCCCTCAGAAGAACTAAGGAGGTTCGAGGACAGTAATGAAACTAGAGTAATAGCTAGGATATCCCTAATTAGTGATTTGCCAAAATAAAAAAAAAAAATTAAATAAACTGAATTTTGGATCGGTGATTTCTATTGCCAAACTTCACCGATAGCTACCCTGCGCAGACACGCCACAGTCTGGGATGTCGTTAATTTCCCTCGTCTAATTAAACTAAGAAAAGAAATGAAAATACTTAAAGGGACTAGGGGTCGACATCCGGGTACGCGATATTTAGTAGCAGTTAATTTAATCGGATAGTCCGAACTGAGCTATATGAACACTGCACAATAAATAAATAAGGTAAGCAACAAAAAAAAAATCTCGGAGAGGCTATGAATGCTAAAGGTACAAATGACCAAAACCTATACTTGTCGATGATCACAGGATATAGCAGTTGGTTTTCTTAATTATCATTTCTGTCATCCTTTAGGAGTAAGTCCCACATGATACTACTCTATCTATTGAAAGGCTTAAGATCTGGGGCTGTTATTATGAGGTACATAAATGCAAAGTAACACACAATTCCCAACTATAATTTACATTCAAGTAGCAAACTCGGTTGGATGAATGCACTGGTGTGGAAGTCAAAACGCGAGAGATTTTTTTTTTCTTTCTTCGTAAACATTTTCATATTTTCACTATATAAAATTCACTAGGCCTATCCATTTAAATATAGGGGTCGTCATCTCGTTCATATTATATATCATATTATTAACATATCATTACATTCATTCATTATCTACTAATTTTCGCACGAAGTAATATTTTATAAACACCCTATTTCGTACATTTTACACGCAGGCCATACACATATCTACATTACGCAGTAATAAATATATACATATATATATATATATATATATATATATATATATATATATATATATATAACTATCACAATCTATCACGCTCAAACCACCACACGATCACATTCATCGAACCACGTACTCTTTATTTCGAAGCACCCAAATTGTATTTACCTTGCAGGTTTAAAAAAAAAATCATACATGTATTTACGGAAAGTTAAATTGTCAATGATTAATCTATTTCTGATTTGTTGATAAAACTGAAGCAACAATGGAATTTTCGACAGCCACGGGAAAAAAGAATTTAATACTACATTTTTAAACAAACAGTAACAGCATATGGGCTTTACTTCTATTAAGAAAATAGGTGTTCTTTATTTCAGCGGATTATTCATTAACTACTGGACCTAGCAAGCTGAAGTTTTCAGTACAGTAAGATCTCATGCTATTTTATACGAAGGTATACTCATCCGAACCGAAAACCATGTCCACGGGAAGTAATTTGAGAATAACTGTCCAAAATCAAACAATCTAACTCACTAAGTCATGCGATGTCGTACTGTCAACAAACAATTGACTACCGAAAACTGACACTATGGCGCTGTAGTGGAGGCATAATTTACCGTGTACTGAAATGTATACTTGTACTCATTAATCAGAAATTTAATATTTACTCTGGTTTATTTATATTAGGAAAATGGTACTAAATTAAAGCATATTTATACACTGTCCAAATCGAAAATTCACACACTCACACAAAACTACTAACTACATACACCACTGTTAGTACTATACATAAAGACAACTAACTAAACTAAACATGCACCATTTAGTTACATGCATGTTGACGAAAATAACCTAACACATTAAATTTAAAATACAGTACTCCCTTGTCGATATATACATAGTCGGCTCTATTTAATTTAAAGGGGGTAAAATGAGAAAGGTAAACACTAGGTCTAATTGACCTGACCAATTGTTTACATAATGATTGCCAAAAGTTGATGCCCTGGGGGAACCTTAACGAGGTTTATGGAGGGACCCTTCCCCTGAAAGGGGAAAAGGCCCTAAAACGAACAATAACTAACCCATTCCCCCGCTAGAACTGGTTCAATTTGGAAAAGGGGATAGGAGCCCTTTTAAGCTAACTTAAGCTGCCATTATTATTATTCACTTTACAACCATCAAACCTACGTACATGCGATTACTGAATAAATAATAGAAAGTCACATTTACTTAATACACGAACAACATGCACCAAACAGGTCGTAATTTCCCTAATCCCTACTTGAATTTGAAATAAAAAAATTAAAGTCACTCTTTCACTGTTGTCTATTCTCGATAGGCAGCAAACATGGCTTCCTAGTAAACAGAACTGGAATTTGTTATTTCACTGAATTGCAGCTTCTTTACCAAAATTTGCGGATTTTTCGGGCTCCTATTCCATTGTAAATCTTTAACTATTGAATTACATTATATGTTACCTTAGTTGTCCTTGGAAATTGGAATTCTTCCCGAAAAATATGTAGCACAAAATTCACAAGCTGCTCCTTGCAAGGTGTCTTCGATTGTTCTCATAACATTGCGCCGAAAAAGCCAGAGGTAGGAGAATTCCTCCAATCAGAACGAAAACTTTAGCCGCGGAAATTACAAAGCAAATAGAAATTTGGCAAATCCAGATATAACCGGATCTGAAAGTGACTATGGACTAGTGAGAGGGGGTGAGGGAAAGATTAGGTACCTGACTAAATTCTACATTGGTCTGAAATTAAGGAAATTTATATCCAATAACGGAACTATGTTTCGGTATGACGTCAGAATGGTAAACCTTGTAACTATTCAAGTTATATATCCGTAAATGGGATTTACACTTAATCAAAATATAAATAAATATATTATACAGTGAGAATATGGTTACTAACGAAACCTTTGGGTTCATTATATTTAATTCGAAGTAAAGAGAGTAAATAAATTGTGTAACTAAACCGAAATTGAATAAAAAGAAAATTACTAGGTACAGGGTGCGTAAAAAAAAAATTGCCATTACTTTCAACTGTAATGGTACATTACAGTTTTCCCCGGCCCATTAACAAAATTTTGTTAGGATAACAAAATTTTGCTAATTGGGAATACTAACTAATGATGCTTGTTAAGTTAACACACTCATTCATCCCATTCAAACGTTACCAGTCACTCTAGGACAGTATATTATATCTACTTGGGGTATTGCGTAAGTAATTCACTACGTTTATCTTCTGTACAATTGAAAATCTTTAAATTTCGAAAATTGTGAGTTCCGATACTTTCACCTTTGAGATTATACAAAACAGCGCAGTTTTTTAATAATTTTTTCAGTAGTGTTCACATAGCAATAGAACGGACAGAAGTTCTAACTGAGACATCAACAGAGATAACTCGTGAGGCTTCACTCGCCACCGACTAGCATATCAGATGACATTAGGATGCAGTTTCCCGACTATCCCTTCCATTTAATATTACTCTTGGCTCACCGTTAGCACGCACTTGCGAAGGGACTGAATTCTGGGGTCGATTTACATTATTGTTACTATTATTCTGACTATTACCGTTCTCCCTTCTTCCGTACGCCCTGTTAAAATTCCTCCTGGTGTTATCGCCCCTACCCGGGTTCGATTCCATGTTGGTACGGTCATAGGGACGATAACTCCGGCGATTGTTGAACATGGGCCGATTCCTAAATAGTCGCCGGCCATTATTGTTGTTTTCTGAGCCATACCCACTAGGATAACGAGATCCAGCTTGGGTATAACTCAGGAAATCTGTCTGGCAACTTGCCGTTACCTTCGTCTTCGTCGGTTTTAGAATTTTCGCCTGTCGGGCGAAGTATCGTTTTGGTGGACCACCAACTTCCTTGCCGCACAAGGCAGCTAAACGTGAGGTGACTTCTCGCACCGTTTGGCACAAGTGGGACGCTATGGCCCGGGACTCATCGGGTGGAAGAGCGTTAACTATAATATCTACAAGTTCAGCCTGAGAGGGATGTTCAGCTATCTGATAATATAGTTCGATAATTTTCCAAGCATAGCCCAAGAGGGACCCATACTTGGAGCGATCATACCGGAGTGATTGTAAGTTTCTCTTTTGGAGCCGTTCGATGTGCTCATTACAATATTCTTCTTTGAAAAGAATCAAAAAATCACTAAACGTCCGGATTTGGTATTTAACCGAAGCAAACCATGCGCCCGAAGCGGCGATCAAACATTTTTCAACTATCTGCAGGCGTTCCCCATCAGTAAGTTTATACATGTCTAAATATTGCTGCAGTCTCCGCAGGAAAACTCGAGGTAACCCGTTAGTAATGTTCCCATCGAAAGTGGGAAAACGTTCAATATCCCGGAGGGAAACTTTAGAGCTCATACTATACGGGGCAGGAAAAGAATCCAGTGGAATCAACGCGTTATCCTGAGCGGTTGGGGTTGTCACCGGATTTGCCACCGACGGAGTGGTCACTGAACGGAACGCTCCCATATGACCAAGAGAGGTTTTGTAATTTGTGTTGACCATGTAAGGTTCAAACTTAGGACCCACCACGGTAGTAACCGACGGTCCGGCACATCTCCTTTCCCCTCCTGGCAGCACGCTGTACGATTGTACCATTCCAAAAGTAGAGTGAGCATTTACGCTAGTGACTGTTGTGGTCACAACACTTGACTGCATCGGTACATCAAAATTACTCAACCATGATTTCGAGGTTGGCTGATGCGGGGGGCAATACATTGCTGTGTCCCGTGCATCGGGCAACACTTGACTCTTACCCGGGAGGACATTACTTGTTTCTGGGAGAATTTTCCCTGGAGAATCGCCATCAGGAAAAGGATAGGAGATATCAGACTTGGCGATTTGCAATTTAGTAATATTCCCCTTAATACTGTCTACTTCGGTTTGAATTCGACTAATTTTTTGGTCAACCGACTCTAGTTTAGTTTCTATTGATAGGTCGGATATTACGACATTCAATCTACTTATTTCAGCCTGCTGCTGTTCAACTTTTTGTTCGATGTCACCAAATCTTTTGTTTGTACTCTCAAACCTTATATCTATTTCGTTGAATTTTTTATTTGTTTCGTCTCTGAGCTGCTCAGTAGACTGTTGGGCCCGGTATCTAACCTGCTCCAGTTCAGTAGATGTTTGCTCTTTCAATTTGCTCATCGAAGAAGCAAAGTCTAAACAGATCTGGTCAATTTTATTGTTTAATACCTCGAATCGAGCGTCGGTCTCTCGTTTCGAGGTATCAAACTTTTCATTTATTTCACGTCTCATTTCTGTATTATTTTGTTCCATGTTAGTAAATCTTTCGTTCATCATCTCCATCATCTGGCGAATTAATGCAGACGTGTCAGACCCTCCAGATGACATTCCTTCCTTCGGGTTTGCCGTCTGATCCCGAGAATCACTTTGATTTCCACTCTTTTCCTCATCGTCGAGGTCAGATATCTCCGCTGGAGATATTTGGCCTCGGTCCCTTTCACACTCCTCACAATATTTCATTATTTCGCCGGTTTGAACTTTTTCTGCATTTTCAGCAGTATCGTCCAAATTGGAGCAAGCAAAGTGGATCCATTTTAGTCCACAACCGGTACATCTTATAAGTCTCCGCGGGGCGCGAGATCTTTTCTCTTTTTCGTTTAATGTGCATTGAGTGCACGTGACATCACACTCGTCCTGTGACACAACAACCTTTTTTGTTGCCATAGTTTTGAGACACTTTACACTTTACAAAAGACAAGATATATATCAGAAATACACATATACTATAAAATACTTATTCGCTATCCAGACAAGTATTATTCATAAATTAAAGGACTCCCATTCTCTTTCCTTCCTTGAAACCCTTCTAGCGTTTAGTTCTATTTTAGAAAAATTTTGACACTCCTTCTCTTTTTCCCCCTTAGAAAAGGAAACAAAAATGACAAAGTAGCCAACGACTCTACTTGTTTCACTTGACTATAAAATTTCTCGTATTAATTTCAATGTTGTAATCAATTCAACATGCCTTCAACCTCACTCTTTTACATTCTTAAAAAATTTCAAATCTATCAGTCGCCATTTAAACGGAGATCCGTTGCCATGGAAACAAGCGTTGCCATGACAAACATTCTTGTCGCGATTCACCAATTCAAGCTGATTGGCATGATAACTGGTATTATTCAATAAGCCTTTTCAGATCCGTTACCACAGTAAACATGGTTACCATGGCAACAGTCTTGTCACGTGTCGCCATTCTAAAACTGGTAAAAGGGGGCCGTTGTCATAGAAACCACTGTTGCCATAACAACGAATCCTGTCACCGCTTTTAATCTAAAACTGATTAAAAAAAAAAAATCTGCAACAAAAGTGATGCACAGAATAAGTCGTGAGTGGGAACCCTTCATCCCTGGTAGGGATGTTCATGAAGCTATCAGCTTATGCCTAATTATATTGGAATATAGTTTCCATTTCTTAATTTCGAAACATACTAGGTTCGATCGAAACGAGAAAACTTTTTATCGGACTTCTAAAGAAAATAAAATAAAATAAATAAATACATGACCGTGTATATTACATATAGAATTCCCAGTCACGACCCCCCTTTCAGTTTTATTAAAAAAAAAATAGAAGAAGAAGATGAAGAAAGGAAGAGGAAGATAGAAGAGGAAAGAGGTAAAGTAAGAAGGTGCTAAAGAGGAAATTGTTACTGGATATTTTGAGGAATATGGTAAAGGAAAGTGAATAATTATCTAATTGGGATCATTTCCAATAGCTATTGGGTGAATGTCTGGTATTAGGGTGATCAAAGATAGACACATGTTAACCCATACATCCCCGATCTAGATCCATTTGACCCCAATTACCGAATTATCCCAATCTAGCTCGGAGATAGATGAGAAAGTTTAATTTTACCATTTATTCAATATTTCCAGAAAGTTTAGACTAATATTCAATATTTGAAAAATGAACGACGAAGTTGATGGCATGTTAGAAACGACCACAGGAAAAAAAAAAAAAATCAGAGTATCACATATGTGTCGAAGATTTTGACTTTCACAGTTCTCTCATGATGATCATTCACTCAGGCTACTTCAGTCCTTTTTTCTTCCTTCATAGAGCCAACTTAAGTTAGTATTAACATTCAATGAGTTCAATTGATAACTACCAATAATTATAATAAATTACACATGTATGACAAGATAATGGATGCACTTAATACTAAACCTACATTTCACTCACACACACATTCATACAGGACAATGTATACTTCGGGTTGTATTTAGTTAAATTAAACTAACCTAACTACATTGCTATATACATTTATTACATTTCAATAGAAAAAGGTTTAGTTTGACATAACAAGAAAATTTAATACATGAAAAGAATGTTTCATAAACATGCACAGAAATTCGCTACTTGCAACAAGATCAAATAACACATTTCTCCTTTTATATATATATATTAAAAGTTGAATTACATGAAAAAGAATTAAACCAAAGACGAAACAAGAAAAAAAGAAGAAAGAAAAAAAAACTCAAAGGGTCAAGATATATTTAAAATTCAATGCAATGAATACATATCGTTGCAGGCAAAAGAGAAAAAATAATTGGTTAATCATTCAAAAAAAAAAAAAAAACACTTTAGTAATATTTTATTGAGTTCTTGTCTCAATAGGAGACATATCGACAGTTTTATGAGTCTTTGTTTTTACGTCGATAATAGCTCCCTTTTTTTTTTCTTAACTCTCTTTACGCACTGTGGTTAGTGTCCATGAGAGTATTCAATTGGTTTTGTTTTAACTATAGACAACTAACTACTTCATATCACATATATGTTTATATTTTTCACTTTGTCACTCGACGCACTTGATCTAAAATTTCAAAGTTTGTTAATATTAAAGAAAAATTATCAAATCCAGTCACAGATATTGGGAACCTATTTCCATGTTCCAGTATTCACTTTAACTTATTAAACAGATTTCAGTTCGTTGAATTTAAGGTCACTAATTTTTTCCTAGTATAGATCTTGTAGTCAAAAGATTCTAAATATTGAATAGTTTGGTTTCCGATCGCAGGGGAAGGATTTGTTTCATGTTTACCGATGGAAAAAGTCGTTGAAGGGGCGCACTGTTTCGTAGGTTGCTAATTTCACTCGCAAAGTAAATTTGGGTAAGGATTAGGGTTATTCTTATTTATCTTACGACCCGCTACTTGTTTTATTCACATGCAGTAGTTAACATTATATTCCACTCTAATAGTTACAGAAATTAATAACAACTCAACAAAAGTAATTTATGACAATTTATGCGGGAATACTATATATCACAAATAGTTAATTAATACCGGGTGTCAAAAATCTATGGCAACCTAACGAGATCAGGGTAAATATCGAGCCCATTACATACATACTCGCATATATATATATATATATTCATATCAATCCATACAATAAACTTCACTTTAATATTTCGTCGACGTTTAAATTCTACATAACCGTTCATATTCGACAAGTATTCATATTTTATAAATATTCATATTTATTTGGCTCAAAGACAAAACAAAAACCCTGACTATCAAAATTCACCTTTTTTCCTTCATAAGGTTGCAACATTGTATTTCATATGAATAAACCCGATAATCAATAATCATTTTCAATTTACTAAAGATCCGCGTATATATATATATAAAAAAATAGCTGGTGTTATTTAATGAGTTGATATAAAAGGTGGAAAATGCAACAAATAGAGCAGGCACGTAACTCTTAAAACTATGTAAGTACATATATATATATGTATAAAAAAAAATCAACGTTATTCGAAACTAGTGGGCCCAAACTATTAATACATACACACTATATGACCGATCAATAGAAATAAAAACCAGAAATCAGTAATCAATTGATATAAGTTGTATGATCAATGAATAACGAAGGTTTCTAGGAATCTGAAAGCATAGTGTACCTTCCCGTCAATTTCTCCCGTGGTGGATTGAATATCACGAAAATGGTCCTGAGTTGTGCTGCAATACCTCCACGAATTGCATCCTTCGATGTCTCAGTTAGTACATACGATCGAAATAAGTGAAATGAATATTGTATGTTTTATGAGTTTAAGAAACCGGAGGGGGGGGGCAAGGTTGAAAAATTAAAAAAAAAATCTCTAAGTAATAAAGACAGAGATAGAGATAGAAAAGAAAGAAGACGAAGAATAGGGGCGCCAAAGACTTAAGTGAGAAATAACTAACGCTACAAAGACAGAAGTCGAATTTCACTCTCCACAAATCCTTAGCCAAAATATTATTAAAATGCCAAAAGGGGTGGTCTACTCAAATACGTAGACTCAAGGGGCGCCCTGCTGCCAAGGATGCAAGTTCTGTGTCCATCAGATCCCAATCCCACAAGAGTTTGTTTGTAAGATTGAAATCCGATCCCCGTATCCGGCCCAGACCAGCAGGTTAAAAGGAGAGGGGGGAAAAGGGACCTGGTAACTTCGTCCCCAATTTTGAAATCTCTAAGAAAGAAAAAAAAAAACATTCGACCCCTCAGAAGAACTAAGGAGGTTCGAGGACAGTAATGAAACTAGAGTAATAGCTAGGATATCCCTAATTAGTGATTTGCCAAAATAAAAAAAAAATTAAATAAACTGAATTTTGGATCGGTGATTTCTATTGCCAAACTTCACCGATAGCTACCCTGCGCAGACACGCCACAGTCTGGGATGTCGTTAATTTCCCTCGTCTAATTAAACTAAGAAAAGAAATGAAAATACTTAAAGGGACTAGGGGTCGACATCCGGGTACGCGATATTTAGTAGCAGTTAATTTAATCGGATAGTCCGAACTGAGCTATATGAACACTGCACAATAAATAAATAAGGTAAGCAACAAAAAAAAAAAAATCTCGGAGAGGCTATGAATGCTAAAGGTACAAATGACCAAAACCTATACTTGTCGATGATCACAGGATATAGCAGTTGGTTTTCTTAATTATCATTTCTGTCATCCTTTAGGAGTAAGTCCCACATGATACTACTCTATCTATTGAAAGGCTTAAGATCTGGGGCTGTTATTATGAGGTACATAAATGCAAAGTAACACACAATTCCCAACTATAATTTACATTCAAGTAGCAAACTCGGTTGGATGAATGCACTGGTGTGGAAGTCAAAACGCGAGAGATTTTTTTTTTCTTTCTTCGTAAACATTTTCATATTTTCACTATATAAAATTCACTAGGCCTATCCATTTAAATATAGGGGTCGTCATCTCGTTCATATTATATATCATATTATTAACATATCATTACATTCATTCATTATCTACTAATTTTCGCACGAAGTAATATTTTATAAACACCCTATTTCGTACATTTTACACGCAGGCCATACACATATCTACATTACGCAGTAATAAATATATACATATATATATATATATAACTATCACAATCTATCACGCTCAAACCACCACACGATCACATTCATCGAACCACGTATTCTTTATTTCGAAGCACCCAAATTGTATTTACCTTGCAGGTTTAAAAAAAAAATCATACATGTATTTACGGAAAGTTAAATTGTCAATGATTAATCTATTTCTGATTTGTTGATAAAACTGAAGCAACAATGGAATTTTCGACAGCCACGGGAAAAAAGAATTTAATACTACATTTTTAAACAAACAGTAACAGCATATGGGCTTTACTTCTATTAAGAAAATAGGTGTTCTTTATTTCAGCGGATTATTCATTAACTACTGGACCTAGCAAGCTGAAGTTTTCAGTACAGTAAGATCTCATGCTATTTTATACGAAGGTATACTCATCCGAACCGAAAACCATGTCCACGGGAAGTAATTTGAGAATAACTGTCCAAAATCAAACAATCTAACTCACTAAGTCATGCGATGTCGTACTGTCAACAAACAATTGACTACCGAAAACTGACACTATGGCGCTGTAGTGGAGGCATAATTTACCGTGTACTGAAATGTATACTTGTACTCATTAATCAGAAATTTAATATTTACTCTGGTTTATTTATATTAGGAAAATGGTACTAAATTAAAGCATATTTATACACTGTCCAAATCGAAAATTCACACACTCACACAAAACTACTAACTACATACACCACTGTTAGTACTATACATAAAGACAACTAACTAAACTAAACATGCACCATTTAGTTACATGCATGTTGACGAAAATAACCTAACACATTAAATTTAAAATACAGTACTCCCTTGTCGATATATACATAGTCGGCTCTATTTAATTTAAAGGGGGTAAAATGAGAAAGGTAAACACTAGGTCTAATTGACCTGACCAATTGTTTACATAATGATTGCCAAAAGTTGATGCCCTGGGGGAACCTTAACGAGGTTTATGGAGGGACCCTTCCCCTGAAAGGGGAAAAGGCCCTAAAACGAACAATAACTAACCCATTCCCCCGCTAGAACTGGTTCAATTTGGAAAAGGGGATAGGAGCCCTTTTAAGCTAACTTAAGCTGCCATTATTATTATTCACTTTACAACCATCAAACCTACGTACATGCGATTACTGAATAAATAATAGAAAGTCACATTTACTTAATACACGAACAACATGCACCAAACAGGTCGTAATTTCCCTAATCCCTACTTGAATTTGAAATAAAAAAATTAAAGTCACTCTTTCACTGTTGTCTATTCTCGATAGGCAGCAAACATGGCTTCCTAGTAAACAGAACTGGAATTTGTTATTTCACTGAATTGCAGCTTCTTTACCAAAATTTGCGGATTTTTCGGGCTCCTATTCCATTGTAAATCTTTAACTATTGAATTACATTATATGTTACCTTAGTTGTCCTTGGAAATTGGAATTCTTCCCGAAAAATATGTAGCACAAAATTCACAAGCTGCTCCTTGCAAGGTGTCTTCGATTGTTCTCATAACATTGCGCCGAAAAAGCCAGAGGTAGGAGAATTCCTCCAATCAGAACGAAAACTTTAGCCGCGGAAATTACAAAGCAAATAGAAATTTGGCAAATCCAGATATAACCGGATCTGAAAGTGACTATGGACTAGTGAGAGGGGGTGAGGGAAAGATTAGGTACCTGACTAAATTCTACATTGGTCTGAAATTAAGGAAATTTATATCCAATAACGGAACTATGTTTCGGTATGACGTCAGAATGGTAAACCTTGTAACTATTCAAGTTATATATCCGTAAATGGGATTTACACTTAATCAAAATATAAATAAATATATTATACAGTGAGAATATGGTTACTAACGAAACCTTTGGGTTCATTATATTTAATTCGAAGTAAAGAGAGTAAATAAATTGTGTAACTAAACCGAAATTGAATAAAAAGAAAATTACTAGGTACAGGGTGCGTAAAAAAAAATTGCCATTACTTTCAACTGTAATGGTACATTACAGTTTTCCCCGGCCCATTAACAAAATTTTGTTAGGATAACAAAATTTTGCTAATTGGGAATACTAACTAATGAAGCTTGTTAAGTTAACACACTCATTCATCCCATTCAAACGTTACCAGTCACTCTAGGACAGTATATTATATCTACTTGGGGTATTGCGTAAGTAATTCACTACGTTTATCTTCTGTACAATTGAAAATCTTTAAATTTCGAAAATTGTGAGTTCCGATACTTTCACCTTTGAGATTATACAAAACAGCGCAGTTTTTTAATAATTTTTTCAGTAGTGTTCACATAGCAATAGAACGGACAGAAGTTCTAACTGAGACATCAACAGAGATAACTCGTGAGGCTTCACTCGCCACCGACTAGCATATCAGATGACATTAGGATGCAGTTTCCCGACTATCCCTTCCATTTAATATTACTCTTGGCTCACCGTTAGCACGCACTTGCGAAGGGACTGAATTCTGGGGTCGATTTACATTATTGTTACTATTATTCTGACTATTACCGTTCTCCCTTCTTCCGTACGCCCTGTTAAAATTCCTCCTGGTGTTATCGCCCCTACCCGGGTTCGATTCCATGTTGGTACGGTCATAGGGACGATAACTCCGGCGATTGTTGAACATGGGCCGATTCCTAAATAGTCGCCGGCCATTATTGTTGTTTTCTGAGCCATACCCACTAGGATAACGAGATCCAGCTTGGGTATAACTCAGGAAATCTGTCTGGCAACTTGCCGTTACCTTCGTCTTCGTCGGTTTTAGAATTTTCGCCTGTCGGGCGAAGTATCGTTTTGGTGGACCACCAACTTCCTTGCCGCACAAGGCAGCTAAACGTGAGGTGACTTCTCGCACCGTTTGGCACAAGTGGGACGCTATGGCCCGGGACTCATCGGGTGGAAGAGCGTTAACTATAATATCTACAAGTTCAGCCTGAGAGGGATGTTCAGCTATCTGATAATATAGTTCGATAATTTTCCAAGCATAGCCCAAGAGGGACCCATACTTGGAGCGATCATACCGGAGTGATTGTAAGTTTCTCTTTTGGAGCCGTTCGATGTGCTCATTACAATATTCTTCTTTGAAAAGAATCAAAAAATCACTAAACGTCCGGATTTGGAATTATCCGAAGCAAACCATGCGCCCGAAGCGGCGATCAAACATTTTTCAACTATCTGCAGGCGTTCCCCATCAGTAAGTTTATACATGTCTAAATATTGCTGCAGTCTCCGCAGGAAAACTCGAGGTAACCCGTTAGTAATGTTCCCATCGAAAGTGGGAAAACGTTCAATATCCCGGAGGGAAACTTTAGAGCTCATACTATACGGGGCAGGAAAAGAATCCAGTGGAATCAACGCGTTATCCTGAGCGGTTGGGGTTGTCACCGGATTTGCCACCGACGGAGTGGTCACTGAACGGAACGCTCCCATATGACCAAGAGAGGTTTTGTAATTTGTGTTGACCATGTAAGGTTCAAACTTAGGACCCACCACGGTAGTAACCGACGGTCCGGCACATCTCCTTTCCCCTCCTGGCAGCACGCTGTACGATTGTACCATTCCAAAAGTAGAGTGAGCATTTACGCTAGTGACTGTTGTGGTCACAACACTCGACTGCATCGGTACATCAAAATTACTCAACCATGATTTCGAGGTTGGCTGATGCGGGGGGCAATACATTGCTGTGTCCCGTGCATCGGGCAACACTTGACTCTTACCCGGGAGGACATTACTTGTTTCTGGGAGAATTTTCCCTGGAGAATCGCCATCAGGAAAAGGATAGGAGATATCAGACTTGGCGATTTGCAATTTAGTAATATTCCCCTTAATACTGTCTACTTCGGTTTGAATTCGACTAATTTTTTGGTCAACCGACTCTAGTTTAGTTTCTATTGATAGGTCGGATATTACGACATTCAATCTACTTATTTCAGCCTGCTGCTGTTCAACTTTTTGTTCGATGTCACCAAATCTTTTGTTTGTACTCTCAAACCTTATATCTATTTCGTTGAATTTTTTATTTGTTTCGTCTCTGAGCTGCTCAGTAGACTGTTGGGCCCGGTATCTAACCTGCTCCAGTTCAGTAGATGTTTGCTCTTTCAATTTGCTCATCGAAGAAGCAAAGTCTAAACAGATCTGGTCAATTTTATTGTTTAATACCTCGAATCGAGCGTCGGTCTCTCGTTTCGAGGTATCAAACTTTTCATTTATTTCACGTCTCATTTCTGTATTATTTTGTTCCATGTTAGTAAATCTTTCGTTCATCATCTCCATCATCTGGCGAATTAATGCAGACGTGTCAGACCCTCCAGATGACATTCCTTCCTTCGGGTTTGCCGTCTGATCCCGAGAATCACTTTGATTTCCACTCTTTTCCTCATCGTCGAGGTCAGATATCTCCGCTGGAGATATTTGGCCTCGGTCCCTTTCACACTCCTCACAATATTTCATTATTTCGCCGGTTTGAACTTTTTCTGCATTTTCAGCAGTATCGTCCAAATTGGAGCAAGCAAAGTGGATCCATTTTAGTCCACAACCGGTACATCTTATAAGTCTCCGCGGGGCGCGAGATCTTTTCTCTTTTTCGTTTAATGTGCATTGAGTGCACGTGACATCACACTCGTCCTGTGACACAACAACCTTTTTTGTTGCCATAGTTTTGAGACACTTTACACTTTACAAAAGACAAGATATATATCAGAAATACACATATACTATAAAATACTTATTCGCTATCCAGACAAGTATTATTCATAAATTAAAGGACTCCCATTCTCTTTCCTTCCTTGAAACCCTTCTAGCGTTTAGTTCTATTTTAGAAAAATTTTGACACTCCTTCTCTTTTTCCCCCTTAGAAAAGGAAACAAAAATGACAAAGTAGCCAACGACTCTACTTGTTTCACTTGACTATAAAATTTCTCGTATTAATTTCAATGTTGTAATCAATTCAACATGCCTTCAACCTCACTCTTTTACATTCTTAAAAAATTTCAAATCTATCAGTCGCCATTTAAACGGAGATCCGTTGCCATGGAAACAAGCGTTGCCATGACAAACATTCTTGTCGCGATTCACCAATTCAAGCTGATTGGCATGATAACTGGTATTATTCAATAAGCCTTTTCAGATCCGTTACCACAGTAAACATGGTTACCATGGCAACAGTCTTGTCACGTGTCGCCATTCTAAAACTGGTAAAAGGGGGCCGTTGTCATAGAAACCACTGTTGCCATAACAACGAATCCTGTCACCGCTTTTAATCTAAAACTGATTAAAAAAAAAAAAATCTGCAACAAAAGTGATGCACAGGATAAGTCGTGAGTGGGAACCCTTCATCCCTGGTAGGGATGTTCATGAAGCTATCAGCTTATGCCTAATTATATTGGAATATAGTTTCCATTTCTTAATTTCGAAACATACTAGGTTCGATCGAAACGAGAAAACTTTTTATCGGACTTCTAAAGAAAATAAAATAAAATAAATAAATACATGACCGTGTATATTACATATAGAATTCCCAGTCACGACCCCCCTTTCAGTTTTATTAAAAAAAAATAGAAGAAGAAGATGAAGAAAGGAAGAGGAAGATAGAAGAGGAAAGAGGTAAAGTAAGAAGGTGCTAAAGAGGAAATTGTTACTGGATATTTTGAGGAATATGGTAAAGGAAAGTGAATAATTATCTAATTGGGATCATTTCCAATAGCTATTGGGTGAATGTCTGGTATTAGGGTGATCAAAGATAGACACATGTTAACCCATACATCCCCGATCTAGATCCATTTGACCCCAATTACCGAATTATCCCAATCTAGCTCGGAGATAGATGAGAAAGTTTAATTTTACCATTTATTCAATATTTCCAGAAAGTTTAGACTAATATTCAATATTTGAAAAATGAACGACGAAGTTGATGGCATGTTAGAAACGACCACAGGAAAAAAAAAAAAAAATCAGAGTATCACATATGTGTCGCAGATTTTGACTTTCACAGTTCTCTCATGATGATCATTCGCTCAGGCTACTTCAGTCCTTTTTTCTTCCTTCATAGAGCCAACTTAAGTTAGTATTAACATTCAATGAGTTCAATTGATAACTACCAATAATTATAATAAATTACACATGTATGACAAGATAATGGATGCACTTAATACTAAACCTACATTTCACTCACACACACATTCATACAGGACAATGTATACTTCGGATTGTATTTAGTTAAATTAAACTAACCTAACTACATTGCTATATACATTTATTACATTTCAATAGAAAAAGGTTTAGTTTGACATAACAAGAAAATTTAATACATGAAAAGAATGTTTCATAAACATGCACAGAAATTCGCTACTTGCAACAAGATCAAATAACACATTTCTCCTTTTATATATATATATTAAAAGTTGAATTACATGAAAAAGAATTAAACCAAAGACGAAACAAGAAAAAAAGAAGAAAGAAAAAAAACTTAAAGGGTCAAGATATATTTAAAATTCAATGCAATGAATACATATCGTTGCAGGCAAAAGAGAAAAAATAATTGGTTAATCATTCAAAAAAAAAAAAAACACTTTAGTAATATTTTATTGAGTTCTTGTCTCAATAGGAGACATATCGACAGTTTTATGAGTCTTTGTTTTTACGTCGATAATAGCTCCCTTTTTTTTTTCTTAACTCTCTTTACGCACTGTGGTTAGTGTCCATGAGAGTATTCAATTGGTTTTGTTTTAACTATAGACAACTAACTACTTCATATCACATATATGTTTATATTTTTCACTTTGTCACTCGACGCACTTGATCTAAAATTTCAAAGTTTGTTAATATTAAAGAAAAATTATCAAATCCAGTCACAGATATTGGGAACCTATTTCCATGTTCCAGTATTCACTTTAACTTATTAAACAGATTTCAGTTCGTTGAATTTAAGGTCACTAATTTTTTCCTAGTATAGATCTTGTAGTCAAAAGATTCTAAATATTGAATAGTTTGGTTTCCGATCGCAGGGGAAGGATTTGTTTCATGTTTACCGATGGAAAAAGTCGTTGAAGGGGCGCACTGTTTCGTAGGTTGCTAATTTCACTCGCAAAGTAAATTTGGGTAAGGATTAGGGTTATTCTTATTTATCTTACGACCCGCTACTTGTTTTATTCACATGCAGTAGTTAACATTATATTCCACTCTAATAGTTACAGAAATTAATAACAACTCAACAAAAGTAATTTATGACAATTTATGCGGGAATACTATATATCACAAATAGTTAATTAATACCGGGTGTCAAAAATCTATGGCAACCTAACGAGATCAGGGTAAATATCGAGCCCATTACATACATACTCGCATATATATATATATATATTCATATCAATCCATACAATAAACTTCACTTTAATATTTCGTCGACGTTTAAATTCTACATAACCGTTCATATTCGACAAGTATTCATATTTTATAAATATTCATATTTATTTGGCTCAAAGACAAAACAAAAACCCTGACTATCAAAATTCACCTTTTTTCCTTCATAAGGTTGCAACATTGTATTTCATATGAATAAACCCGATAATCAATAATCATTTTCAATTTACTAAAGATCCGCGTATATATATATAAAAAAATAGCTGGTGTTATTTAATGAGTTGATATAAAAGGTGGAAAATGCAACAAATAGAGCAGGCACGTAACTCTTAAAACTATGTAAGTACATATATATATATGTATAAAAAAAAATCAACGTTATTCGAAACTAGTGGGCCCAAACTATTAATACATACACACTATATGACCGATCAATAGAAATAAAAACCAGAAATCAGTAATCAATTGATATAAGTTGTATGATCAATGAATAACGAAGGTTTCTAGGAATCTGAAAGCATAGTGTACCTTCCCGTCAATTTCTCCCGTGGTGGATTGAATATCGCGAAAATGGTCCTGAGTTGTGCTGCAATACCTCCACGAATTGCATCCTTCGATGTCTCAGTTAGTACATACGATCGAAATAAGTGAAATGAATATTGTATGTTTTATGAGTTTAAGAAACCGGAGGGGGGGGGGGCAAGGTTGAAAAATTAAAAAAAAAATCTCTAAGTAATAAAGACAGAGATAGAGATAGAAAAGAAAGAAGACGAAGAATAGGGGCGCCAAAGACTTAAGTGAGAAATAACTAACGCTACAAAGACAGAAGTCGAATTTCACTCTCCACAAATCCTTAGCCAAAATATTATTAAAATGCCAAAAGGGGTGGTCTACTCAAATACGTAGACTCAAGGGGCGCCCTGCTGCCAAGGATGCAAGTTCTGTGTCCATCAGATCCCAATCCCACAAGAGTTTGTTTGTAAGATTGAAATCCGATCCCCGTATCCGGCCCAGACCAGCAGGTTAAAAGGAGAGGGGGGAAAAGGGACCTGGTAACTTCGTCCCCAATTTTGAAATCTCTAAGAAAGAAAAAAAAAACATTCGACCCCTCAGAAGAACTAAGGAGGTTCGAGGACAGTAATGAAACTAGAGTAATAGCTAGGATATCCCTAATTAGTGATTTGCCAAAATAAAAAAAAATTAAATAAACTGAATTTTGGATCGGTGATTTCTATTGCCAAACTTCACCGATAGCTACCCTGCGCAGACACGCCACAGTCTGGGATGTCGTTAATTTCCCTCGTCTAATTAAACTAAGAAAAGAAATGAAAATACTTAAAGGGACTAGGGGTCGACATCCGGGTACGCGATATTTAGTAGCAGTTAATTTAATCGGATAGTCCGAACTGAGCTATATGAACACTGCACAATAAATAAATAAGGTAAGCAACAAAAAAAAAAAAATCTCGGAGAGGCTATGAATGCTAAAGGTACAAATGACCAAAACCTATACTTGTCGATGATCACAGGATATAGCAGTTGGTTTTCTTAATTATCATTTCTGTCATCCTTTAGGAGTAAGTCCCACATGATACTACTCTATCTATTGAAAGGCTTAAGATCTGGGGCTGTTATTATGAGGTACATAAATGCAAAGTAACACACAATTCCCAACTATAATTTACATTCAAGTAGCAAACTCGGTTGGATGAATGCACTGGTGTGGAAGTCAAAACGCGAGAGATTTTTTTTTTCTTTCTTCGTAAACATTTTCATATTTTCACTATATAAAATTCACTAGGCCTATCCATTTAAATATAGGGGTCGTCATCTCGTTCATATTATATATCATATTATTAACATATCATTACATTCATTCATTATCTACTAATTTTCGCACGAAGTAATATTTTATAAACACCCTATTTCGTACATTTTACACGCAGGCCATACACATATCTACATTACGCAGTAATAAATATATACATATATATATATATATATATATAACTATCACAATCTATCACGCTCAAACCACCACACGATCACATTCATCGAACCACGTACTCTTTATTTCGAAGCACCCAAATTGTATTTACCTTGCAGGTTTAAAAAAAAAATCATACATGTATTTACGGAAAGTTAAATTGTCAATGATTAATCTATTTCTGATTTGTTGATAAAACTGAAGCAACAATGGAATTTTCGACAGCCACGGGAAAAAAGAATTTAATACTACATTTTTAAACAAACAGTAACAGCATATGGGCTTTACTTCTATTAAGAAAATAGGTGTTCTTTATTTCAGCGGATTATTCATTAACTACTGGACCTAGCAAGCTGAAGTTTTCAGTACAGTAAGATCTCATGCTATTTTATACGAAGGTATACTCATCCGAACCGAAAACCATGTCCACGGGAAGTAATTTGAGAATAACTGTCCAAAATCAAACAATCTAACTCACTAAGTCATGCGATGTCGTACTGTCAACAAACAATTGACTACCGAAAACTGACACTATGGCGCTGTAGTGGAGGCATAATTTACCGTGTACTGAAATGTATACTTGTACTCATTAATCAGAAATTTAATATTTACTCTGGTTTATTTATATTAGGAAAATGGTACTAAATTAAAGCATATTTATACACTGTCCAAATCGAAAATTCACACACTCACACAAAACTACTAACTACATACACCACTGTTAGTACTATACATAAAGACAACTAACTAAACTAAACATGCACCATTTAGTTACATGCATGTTGACGAAAATAACCTAACACATTAAATTTAAAATACAGTACTCCCTTGTCGATATATACATAGTCGGCTCTATTTAATTTAAAGGGGGTAAAATGAGAAAGGTAAACACTAGGTCTAATTGACCTGACCAATTGTTTACATAATGATTGCCAAAAGTTGATGCCCTGGGGGAACCTTAACGAGGTTTATGGAGGGACCCTTCCCCTGAAAGGGGAAAAGGCCCTAAAACGAACAATAACTAACCCATTCCCCCGCTAGAACTGGTTCAATTTGGAAAAGGGGATAGGAGCCCTTTTAAGCTAACTTAAGCTGCCATTATTATTATTCACTTTACAACCATCAAACCTACGTACATGCGATTACTGAATAAATAATAGAAAGTCACATTTACTTAATACACGAACAACATGCACCAAACAGGTCGTAATTTCCCTAATCCCTACTTGAATTTGAAATAAAAAAATTAAAGTCACTCTTTCACTGTTGTCTATTCTCGATAGGCAGCAAACATGGCTTCCTAGTAAACAGAACTGGAATTTGTTATTTCACTGAATTGCAGCTTCTTTACCAAAATTTGCGGATTTTTCGGGCTCCTATTCCATTGTAAATCTTTAACTATTGAATTACATTATATGTTACCTTAGTTGTCCTTGGAAATTGGAATTCTTCCCGAAAAATATGTAGCACAAAATTCACAAGCTGCTCCTTGCAAGGTGTCTTCGATTGTTCTCATAACATTGCGCCGAAAAAGCCAGAGGTAGGAGAATTCCTCCAATCAGAACGAAAACTTTAGCCGCGGAAATTACAAAGCAAATAGAAATTTGGCAAATCCAGATATAACCGGATCTGAAAGTGACTATGGACTAGTGAGAGGGGGTGAGGGAAAGATTAGGTACCTGACTAAATTCTACATTGGTCTGAAATTAAGGAAATTTATATCCAATAACGGAACTATGTTTCGGTATGACGTCAGAATGGTAAACCTTGTAACTATTCAAGTTATATATCCGTAAATGGGATTTACACTTAATCAAAATATAAATAAATATATTATACAGTGAGAATATGGTTACTAACGAAACCTTTGGGTTCATTATATTTAATTCGAAGTAAAGAGAGTAAATAAATTGTGTAACTAAACCGAAATTGAATAAAAAGAAAATTACTAGGTACAGGGTGCGTAAAAAAAAAATTGCCATTACTTTCAACTGTAATGGTACATTACATATTAGACATTTACTAAACGATATGTTTTTCGTGTGTATATTAGACATTTACTAAACGATATGTTTTTCGTGTGTATATTAGACATTTACTAAACGTTATGTTTTTCGTGTGTATATTAGACATTTACTAAACGTTATGTTTTTCGTGTGTATATTAGGCATTTACTAAACGTTATGTTTTTCGTGCGTATATTAGACATTTACTAAATGTTATATTTTTCGTGTGTATATTAGACATTTACTAAACGTTATGTTTTTCGTGTGTATATTAGACATTTGCTAAACGTTATATTTTTCGTGTGTATATTAGACATTTGATAAACGTTATATTTTTCGTGTGTATATTAGACATTTGATAAACGTTATATTTTTCGTGTGTATATTAGACATTTGATAAACGTTATGTTTTTCGTGTGTATATTAGATATTTACTAAACGTTATGTTTTTTGTGTGTATATTAGACATTTACTAAACGTTATGTTTTTCGTGTGTATATTAGACATTTACTAAACGTTATGTTTTTCGTGTGTATATTAGACATTTACTAAACGTTATGTTTTTCGTGTGTATATTAGACATTTACTAAACGTTATGTTTTTCGTTTGTATATTAGACATTTGCTAAACGTTATGTTTTTCGTGTGTATATTAGACATTTGCTTAACGTTATGTTTTTCGTGTGTATATTAGACATTTGCTAACTTGGAGAGTTTGATTTTATATTTACTAGAAATGTAAGTTTATAGGCAATAAATAAATGTAAGATTTCTTAGAAAAAAAGTAGGTAGTTTTTTTGGTTGGTAGCTCACAGCAGGTTTTAAATACGGTCGGTAGCTCACAAGATTCATAAGTTCGGCGACCACTGGTCTATACAAATATTGTTCAACTTCATCCTTAATGTTTTCCCTTCATTACTTCGTCAATTTGTCTTCCTTGACTTGACAAACTCCAGAAACAACAGAAGACAAGCAAGCGTATAAAGGACAGTCGAAATGTCCATAACCGAAGTGGGGCTCGAACCCATAATACTCTCACTTTCAAATCATGAAATAATTCGGTTACCCCATTGGTTACCAATATGCTACACATGCTTTAAATTTGTCTTACTTTGCTTGTTCTGTTTCCGATGGCATAATTTCTTTTATTCTGAGAATATCAAGGGATTTTTCCCCTTCTTTTTGAATCAGCATCTTTCAACTTTGAATAAATTATAGCCTCCGCCGTTCTGCAGTTGACGTTGGCGCTAGACTGACTGTTGCAGAACGAAATAAATAATTCTGTGTCCAAACAAACAAATAAAATCGTCCTAATTTCGGTCACAGAAAATGAATGAAGAGATGAATGTACTGCGAATTTATTTCAGAGGGTAATTTTATACACGTTTTCATGTGGCTGGACATGAAAGGTATATTATACCGTATAGGACACAATAGCGAATAACAAGAGCAAATAAGCCATTTGAAATTTGCGTGCAATTACAATTATTTTGCTTTCTATTTCAATTGATAACATACCTTTATCTTTTCAAAACAAATTCAGAAAGGAGACATACAAGTATTCATTTCTGTGAAATAAAAACGTAAATACAATTATACATTTCTGTGAAATAAAAACGTAAATACAATTATTTATTTCTGGGAAATAGAAACGTAAATACAATTATTCATTTCTGGGAAATAAAAATGTAGAAACTAGGTTTGAATATTGTTGAATTGAGAGTCTTTTTTTTTTTATCAAAAGATCTAATATATTTCAATCAAAGAGTGTCTTATACGCCTTATATCTGGAGAACTACATATAAAGTAGCCAAACCGAAACTATCATTTAACTCGTATCTGTGCTTATTTCGTAAAAAAATACGAAAACTTGATTTTGGGGCCGTTCAAAAATTTTGTGGCCCCTGATCCAAAAACCTCGAATATATTTCAATCAAAAATTTTCTTGTAAAGTCTTATATCTAGAGAACTACATACAGTGTAGCCAAACCTAAACTATCACTTAACGTAGTATAATGTTCTTATTCTCTAGTAAATACGAAAACTCGATTTATTGGCTTTCAAAAATTTTATGGCCCCGTGATCCAAAATCCAAAACATTTCAATCAAAAATTTTTGTTGCACGCCTTATATCTGGAAAACTAGAAATACTGTAGTCAAACCCAAACTATCACTTAACTCATGTGCTTATTCCGTAGGAAATACGAAAACTCGATCCAAAAACTAATTCTTGGCCAAGATTGCAATCTTTTGATATATTTTTGAATCATTCCTAAAATTCTTGTATTCTTATGAATTATTGAAAATTCCCAGAAGATCACTGCCTATCTACTATGAAATATATGGTTCGTTAAAATTTCTTCTGTAGGAAAGATTATCAAGTTTTACAGTTTTTTTTTTACTACACTGTTAGTAGGTGGATCAAAATTAGTAGGGTGCAGCCACTTTATTTATGCATTATCACGGTTCTCTTGATGAGTAATACAAAGCTTCCTACAATTTCTGGAATACGTCCTTGAAGTGTTCTTTGAGAAGTGGGTCAAATACTTTCTGCGAATCGCATTATGTTTCTGGATCTTCATTTTCGAGGGAAAGACAGTAAAATCTGTAAGAACCAAATCTCGCGAATAGAGTGAGTGCGGTGGTAAAAAACCATGTTTTCTGGCAAGAAACTAGCATGTGAGGAGAGTTCATTGGAAGAGTGCATTGTTGTCGTGTATAATCCAGTTTTTTTTAAAATGTGCTACATATCCAAATGTCCTTCGTTAGACATTGTAAAACATGACACTAGGATTCGCTATTGACAGTATGGCCTTGGGAGACGATTTCTTGACAGTGAGTATGCACTGTGTTGAGCTGCGGACCTGTTTGCCCTTGACAGTGGTGCTTGTTTGAGTTCCCGATATATGTAGGAAAAAGCTCTTTGTTCTTTGTGTAATTAATAAAACTCAAACAAGCAGTAGTGTCAAGTGTACAGGACGACACGAGTCTGGTTTGTATGCCTTTTTTTTTTTTCAATTACTATTAAAACCGAATGTGATTGTAGATTTGTACCCAGTTCTGTTTTTTAGTCGAGAGATTATAGCGGAAATGAAATACATTTTTGGAATGCTTGATTGATCGCAGAAAACAGATTCAACGCCATCTAGTAACGTTTCTGCTCTATAGCGATCAATGTTAAAACCGGAAGAAGTTTATTTTTTTTAGTAATTCCGGTTTTAGTACAGAGATTACAGTTGAGCTGAAATATATATATATATATATATATATATATATATATATATATATATATATATATATATATATATATATATATATATGGTGCTTAATTGGTTACAGAAAACTGCTTTTTGCCAGACACGAACCCAGAATTTTTTCTTGTGAGAGGTCCAATAGTACAAGACACTACGTCTATGTAGATTGAATGGGTATTATTCTACAACCGAAAAGACGAGAAGTAATTGTAAAATACTTCCACTTATATTTTCAAGAAAAAAATGATATAATTAGATTATTTTAATAAGAGAAAGAGAGTACAGATGAAGTCAGTGGCGTATTTAGGAGGGGCTTCAGGGTTTAAGCCCCCCCGAAATCTTACTATAGTAAAATACATGAAATATCTTGCAGAATTTTCACATTTTAAGGCAAAGCCCCACCGAAAGTTAGCAAAGCCCCCCCGAAACAAAATCGTAAATACGCCACTGAATGAAGTGTAAGATCAAATTTTCATGCTACATCAATCATTTTCCTGTTAAATAAACATAGTTTTATTGAGAAAGTGTACAAATGTATGTTGACTTACGAAGTTTTTTTTTTTTTAAGGGGAGATGGTCAGGACCCGGTGTATCTCCCCGTGGATACGCCCTTGCTTCTTGCTATCTATTAGCCTTTTTGTTGTATAATAATCATGGGTAGGAGCAGGAGTTTTTTCGCAAGCTGCAAAATCGCGAAAGTTTTCCTACAAAGCCGAGCGTTGGTTTTCCAACGAACTACGTCAGATTGAGTAAGGAAATAGGTATTTTGAAGTCGTGACAAAATGCGATAACTGACATTTTGAGCGAAATGTGCCACAAAACGCGACAAATTGCGAATTTTTAAAAATGGCAATTTTAGTTGTTAAAATACAGAAATAAATAGTACAATTTTTCAATAGGGAGGAACATTTAAACTTAAATAACTTGTGCCTGTCGGCCATATGACTTCCAATAACGAATACTGACTGTGGAAGGATTTTTGAAATACAGCTTCGTAATCAATGATAGAAAACTACAAATGAAAGAAGAAAATGTTGAAACATGCAACATGCTGCACTTAGGGCGGATCCAGGGGGGAAGGTGACCGGGCGATTGCCCCCCCCCCTTCAGAATAGGAAAACTTTCTTATTTTATATATATAAATAAAACCCATCCCAGAGTTTGGAGCCCTTAAAAGTAGATCTAAGTAGCAGTATTACAACCCACCGCCCCCCAGAAGTCCGTCCTGGATCCGCCCCTGCTGCACTTTTCATCAAAATAATAATTTGCAGACGAGATATACTAGAAGACACTCTACTAATCTATTGAATGTATGTGTTTTTACATGTATATATGTTTTCGGTGTATAACTAATACAATGTGTGGTGTTTTGTGATGATACTGTGCTAGTGTATTTTAAGTTTTTGGACTTGTAAAAGGAGAAAGAAGTAATTTGTTGTTACTAACTGCATAAAGAATAATTTCATTGTCCTACGTAGCATTATTGATTTATTGCTTATTACTTATATTGGGCTTACATTAGAATTTGTGTAATTTATATTAGAGTAAGTATATGCATATGATATACGGAGAACTGTTAGATGTCAGACATCTGCAACGGTATGATGCAACATCTAAGAGCAGTGCCTATGTAGCACACGGATAATGTATGCTCCGTACTGATTTCTATAGTAAGCAAGAGGATACCGTATATTTGTACAATATACCGCTGTCCGGAGAACGGATTTTTCTCGGTGCAGGAGGCGAAGAATGGTTTCTGGAGGAATTGTGCTTCTTCACGACATTGCCCGTCCTCACACTTCTATTACCAATCAAGAATTGCTGAATCAGTTTGGATAGGATATTTTTGATCATTCATCCTATAGTGAGGACCGTACTCCTAATGATTTCTGCTTTTTCCCTAAGCTGAAAAAGTTTCTGGGCGATAAACGTTTTGCAAGTGATGAAAAGTTGGAGAATGCATTGACCATCTCACTTAAGAGTCCCTATCACTGCGAAATTAAAATACCGCTAATTTTACAGTAATTATATGATATCTTCAAATAGATAAAATATAATCGAAAACTGGATCAAGACCTCCCTAGACGATGTACTTTTGCATGAGGTACCGTTATCACGAGTCACCTAGTAGCTTTCCGTTTGCAGTTATTTAGAAACGCGAAAATAAATGCCAATTTTCTAAATATCTGGAAATCGAAAGCAGATAAATGAGTCATGATAACGGTATCTCACGCAAAATAATATTGTCTAGGGAGATCTTGTTCCACTTTTCGATTATCTTTTATCTATTTGAAGATATCACATAATTACTGTAAAATTAGCGATATTTTAATTTCGCAGTGATGAGGTCTCTTAATGACCTGACGGCAGAAGATTATAACATGGGAATTCTGATGCTTGTGAACAG
>NW_027657241.1:0-35478 GCF_964235325.1 Thermobia domestica | reverse complement strand
CACTGAATCAAGAAAGAGCTCTCAATCTGTCAATCCTTCCAGTGTCCGGGCCTGGTGAGGTTTCCCGTGTTGAGTCAAATTAAGCCGCAGGCCCCACTCCTGGTGGTGCCCTTCCGTCAATTCCTTTAAGTTTCAGCTTTGCAACCATACTTCCCCCGGAACCCAAAAGCTTTGGTTTCCCGGAAGCCGCCCGCCGAGTCATTGGAGGAACTTCGGCGGATTGCTGGCTGGCATCGTTTATGGTTAGAACTAGGGCGGTATCTGATCGCCTTCGAACCTCTAACTTTCGTTCTTGATTAATGAAAACATTCTTGGCAAATGCTTTCGCATCGGTTAGTCTTGCGACGATCCAAGAATTTCACCTCTAACGTCGCAATACTAATGCCCCCGTCTGTCCCTATTAATCATTACCTCGAGTTCCGAAAACCAACAAAATAGAACCGAGGTCCTATTCCATTATTCCATGCACCGAACATTCAGGCGACACGGCCTGCTTTGAGCACTCTAATTTGTTCAAAGTAAACGTGCCGGCCAATCAAGACACTCAATGAAGAGCACCGAGAAAGGAAAAACCGGCAGGACGTCCGGAACGATCAGTTAAACGCCGGGCGGCGAACCGATCGTCCGAGACCCAGATCCAACTACGAGCTTTTTAACCGCAACAACTTTAATATACGCTATCGGAGCTGGAATTACCGCGGCGGCTGGCACCAGACTTGCCCTCCGATAGATTCTCATTAAAGGATTTAAAGTGTATTCATTCCGATTACGGGGCCTCGGATGAGTCCCGTATCGTTATTTTTCGTCACTACCTCCCCGTGCCGGGAGTGGGTAATTTGCGCGCCTGCTGCCTTCCTTGGATGTGGTAGCCGTTTCTCAGGCTCCCTCTCCGGAATCGAACCCTGATTCCCCGTTACCCGTAACAACCATGGTAGGCGCAGAACCTACCATCGACAGTTGATAAGGCAGACATTTGAAAGATGCGTCGCCGGTACAGAGACCGTGCGATCAGCCCAAAGTTATTCAGAGTCACCAAGGTTTCGGACGGACGAACCGACCGATTGGTTTTAATCTAATAAAAGCATCCCTTCCATTGCTGGGCGGGATTCTAGTTGCATGTATTAGCTCTAGAATTACCACAGTTATCCAAGTAGGATAGGTACGATCTAAGGAACCATAACTGATTTAATGAGCCATTCGCGGTTTCACCTTGTTTTGGCTTGCACTGAGACATGCATGGCTTAATCTTTGAGACAAGCATATGACTACTGGCAGGATCAACCAGGGAATTGACCGACTAAAAAGCCGGAAAGTGTTGGACACAACCAACACAGCGTTCTAACAAAGGATAGGAAAGCTACACCCGACCAAGCATTTTAGACTTCTGTTCCGCTGGAATAAGCCTACTCTTGCGGTGACTAGCTCCCGTTAATACTGGCCGTGTGACAGCCGCCAAGAGCATATTAGACTCCCAATCCAATGGAACAAGCCTACTTGTATCCTTGGGTTACAACAGCTTCCTTCCACACGTTGCCGGTACATCCGACACAGCAATTTTAAAGACTCCTCTTCCGCCAGAATAAGCCTACCTTTGTGGGGCCTGGCTCCCGTTAGAACTGGCCGTAAGGGTACCCACAAAAGCACATTTAGACTCCTCCTCCAGCGAAATAAGTCTACTCGTGTCCTATGGATGACTGTGGCTTCCGTTCACATATAGCCGTTCACCCGACACAGCAAATTTTAAAGACTCCTTTTTCCACCGGAATAAGCCTACTTTTGTGGGGCCTGGCTCCCGTTAGAACTGGCCGTAAGGGTACCCACAAAAGCACATTTAGACTCCTGCTCCAGCGAAATATAAGTCTACTAGTGTCCTTGGATGACAGTGGCTTCCGTTCGACAAGTGATACACGCTCAAACTGGCGATGAGTCAATACCGTCCTTAACTTAAGGAAAATCGGTACTTAAATGCCACATGGAGAATAAAAAGTCACTTACAAAAAACAATGCTCCGCATAAGCCTTTGTAAGCTAGAAAGGACATGCTATCTGGCCTCATTCCCAAGAAGGACAAGTAAGCTCCCGTCAACTGGCCCAAACTCTAAAGCGAGGACAGCCCGTTCAAAGTCAATCGGCATCCCTCCTTAAGAGTACAAAACGGCTCACTTCTTAACCACACTGGCTCTTGCTCCTTCAAGTGAAATCTGGCTCCCTTCACTCTGGCATTATCTTTACACATAAATCGGACTCCTCCGATTTAACAGGTGAACCTAACCCGGGAACTAAGGAAACTGGGAATAAAGACTCAGAGGCCCAATTACCTTGTTCGCCAGCCAGCCTTGCGCCGGCCCAGGCTAGAGACTTTCTCCAACAATCCCTGTTGAGCCCGAAGGATCCTAAGACCACTCGTGTGTACAAAACTCAGAGGCCCAATTACCTTGTTCGCCAGCCAGCCTTGCGCCGGCCCAGGCTAGAGAATTGCATGGACACGAGAAACTCTCAGGACTCTTCTTTGTGGCTCCTCCCGGAATTAAGGAAACTCCGAAATGCAAGACTCAGAGGCCCAATTACCTTGTTCGCCAGCCAGCCTTGCGCCGGCCCAGGCTAGAGAATTGCACGGATTATTCCTGTTCACCCTAAACGCATCTGAGACTACTCGTGTGTATGAAACCCAGAGGCCCAATTACCTTGTTCGCCAGCCAGCCTTGCGCCGGCCCAGGCTAGGGAATCACATTGACACGAGAAAGATCTCGTCAGCGGTTTGTAGCGTGCAGAAACTGCTCCCGTTTGAACTGACAATCCCGACAGAGCAATATTAAAGACTTCTGCTCCATTGAAATAAAGCCTACTTTTGCGAGCCTTGCTCCCGTTAGGACTGGCCGTATGGCTGTGCACAAAAGCATATTAGACTCCTGCCTCAATGGAATTAGTCTACTCCTGTCCTTAAAGGGATGACAGTTCTTCAAGCATAGCATGCTACCTTCCGCAACTTACAGGCGCGGAAATGCTGTGGAAACGAGGAGACAAGTCCTCTCAAAGGTTTCATGGCCGGTCACCCGACACAGCAAATTTTAAAGACTCCTTCTCATCCGGAGTAAGCCTACTCTCGTGGGGCCTGGCTCCCGTTAGAACTGGCCGTAAGGTTGCCCACAAAAGCACGTTTAGACTTCTGCTCCAGTGAAATAAGTCTACTTGTGTCCTACGGATGACTGTGGCTTCCGTTCAAATATAGCCGTTCACCCGACACAGCAAATTTTAAAGACTCCTTCTCCACCGGAATAAGCCTACTCTTGTGGGGCCTGGCTCCCGTTAGAACTGGCCGTAAGGTTGCCCACAAAAGCACATTTAGACTCCTGCTCCAGTGAAATAAGTCTACTTGTGTCCTACGGATGACTGTGGCTTCCGTTCAAATATAGCCGTTCACCCGACACAGCAAATTTTAAAGACTCCTTCTCCACCGGAATAAGCCTACTCTTGTGGGGCCTGGCTCCCGTTAGAACTGGCCGTAAGGTTGCCCACAAAAGCACATTTAGACTCCTGCTCCAGTGAAATAAGTCTACTCGTGTCCTACGGATGACTGTGGCTTCCGTTCAAATATAGCCGTTCACCCGACACAGCAAATTTTAAAGACGCCTTCTCCACCGGAATAAGCCTACTCTTGTGGGGCCTGGCTCCCGTTAGAACTGGCCGTAAGGTTGCCCACAAAAGCACATTTAGACTCCTGCTCCAGTGAAATAAGTCTACTCGTGTCCTACGGATGACTGTGGCTTCCGTTCAAATATAGCCGTTCACCCGACACAGCAAATTTTAAAGACTCCTTCTCCACCGGAATAAGCCTACTCTTGTGGGGCCTGGCTCCCGTTAGAACTGGCCGTAAGGTTGCCCACAAAAGCACATTTAGACTCCTGCTCCAGTGAAATAAGTCTACTCGTGTCCTACGGATGACTGTGGCTTCCGTTCACCCGACACAGCAAATATTAAAAGACTTCTCATCCACCAGAATAAGCCTACTCTCGTGGGGCCTCGCACACGTTAGAACTGGCCGTATGGCTACCCACAAAAGCAAATTTAGGCTCCTGCTCCAGTGATATAAGTCTTACTCGTGTCCTCTGGGTGTGACAGTAGCTTCCGTTCAAGTATTCTTCGCATTCAGCAACCGCACAAAGCGGCATCGGCCAGAAGTCAATTGCCCGAAGGCGTGATCGACAGGCTAGGCCTCGGGTTAAGAAGGATTGTCTCCTTCCCGTAAACGACAGGTACTTCCGTATGAGAGCCTACCTCACACATTCCCCATCGCCACGTGCCCTCTTAGAAACAGCCGTCCGACCAAGGTTTCTGACATTCTTTGTCAAAATACGAGGAAGTCTTTGGACAACATTAGGCGTGCTGGCAAACCCGCACTGCATGCCCTTTCATAGGTCCGCCCATGGACGCACATTTCTATGAAGCATTCCTCCCAGGCAGCAACAGGGTTTGCAACCTCCTCTACACCTTGACCGGCTAGGACGCCCGTGAATAGCATCCCAGGGTTCTTGCCTGCGGCTGATAAAATTCCTTTTGAGCCTACACTACCATCCGCCGATATTAGTCCGCCTTCAAAATTAACCAACATCAACAGCGATAGTGCGTTTAGACTCCCATAAAGAAACCAACCAGCCTGTGGCTTCCTTTCCCAATTTAGCCATTTCCGCCTCCTGCGAAGACTAGCTTTCTGTCTGTGGCCAGAAGTCAAGATTTCTCGACAGACTAGGCCGCGGAGAGAAAAAAGTAAGCCTCATTTAGAAAGCAATACCATTAGCGGTCTCTCCAACCTCCGTGAACAATTTAAAGGGAATGTTTATATAGAAGGCTTGTTCACTGCCCTACCTCCTATAGTGTAGAGATTCCTCTCGATACTACACCTGTCTTGAAATTGCCGGCGTTGCGCAGCCTCGTTTTGACCATGACGGCGAATGCAGCCACGATTGCCGTATACATCCCACGCAAGGGTGGGAAAACGTGATTTGACATCCAGTATATATATAAACCGTTACAGAATACGACACTCAAAACTTAACATCTTTTACACTCTCCTAACTTCTGGGAACAAATTGAAAGTATAAGCCAGCCTAACCTAACCTAAGTATATAGCAGGATTGCCCACTACCATACCTCCTATAGTGATGAGATTCCTCTCGATCGGACACCAGTCACGAAAATCACGGAATCTCAAAAATGACGGCAAACGAAGCCACAGTTGCCGCCATACTCAAAGGTTATGCTGGGTAAAAAGTTCTCTGCGAAAAGGGCTGCTTTTCGCGCTCGGGTTCCAAAATTAATGCAAAGAACAATCCAAAAACATGAATTAGGTCAAACTCATGTTAATTACAACCTCATAGAACAATTTCAAGCCAGGACTTAACAAAGTGTAAACGGGGCTTCTTCTGTACCCTAATCCCTATAATGTAGCGATTCCTCTCGATTGCACACCAGTCACGAAAAATCAGAGAATGTCAAAAATGACGGCAAACGAAGCCACGGTTGCCGTCATATTCTAACGTTATGCTGGGTGAAAAGAGTCGCCAACAACAATGTTCACAGTTCCCGTCAGATTGCCCACTGTTCCCGAAATGTGGTTCATACATGCTGTCAACATGTTCAGGAAACCCCTCAGAGCGTTCAAAGTTGCACACACAATGCTTAATAGTTCCACTCAAATAGCTCACAGTTGCCGTCAGAATCCTCACAGTAGACGTCAAATTGCTCACACTTGCCGTCAGGGTGCTCATAGTTGCCGACTTTTCATTCATAGTCCCCGACATAAAAGTTTATAGGTCCCGACTAATGGCTCACAGTTGCCGTCAGAATCGTCACAAAAGGCGTCACAATGCTCACACTTGCCGTCAAAGCGCTCATAGTTGCCGACTATTTGTTCATAATTGCGGACATAGGCCTCACAGTTGCCGTCAAAACGCTCATAGTTGCCGACTTTTCGTTGATAATTGCGGACAATGGGCTCATAGTTATTCACATACTGGTTCGTGCTCATCTTCAAAATAAACACAGTTGCCTTCAGACTGTTCACACGTACTTTCAAAATGCTCACACTCGCTTACACGATGCTCATAGTTGCCGACTTTTAATTCATAATGCTGATAATGTAAGTTAAATGGTTCATGGTTGCTCTCAAAAGTCTCACAGTTGCGGTCAGATTTTTCACAAAAGCCGTCATAATGCTCACATTAAAAAAAAAGTGCTCATAGTTGCCGACCAAGGCCTCACAGTTGCCGTCAAAACGCTCATAGTTGCCGACTTTTCGTTCACAATTGCCGACCAAGGCCTCACAGTTGCCGTCCGAACGTTCATAGTTGCCGACTATTCGTTCATAATTGCCGACCAATGCCTCACAGTTGCCGTCAAAACGCTCATAGTTGCCGACTTTTCGTTCATAATTGCGTACAAAGGGCTCATAGTTGCCTACTTAATGGTTCCAGCTCATCTTCAAAATACTCATAGTTGCCTTCAGAATGTTCACACGTAGTTTCAAAATGCTCACATTCGCTTCCACGATGCTCATAGTTGCCGACTTTTCATTCATAATATCTAACATACTCCTGATAGTGTAAGTTAAATGGTTCATGTTTGCTATCAAAAGGCTCACAGTTGCCGTCACATTATTTGCGCAAGCCGTCAGAATGCTCACATTAAGAAAAAAAAGTGCTCATAGTTGCCGACCATTCGTTCATAATTGCCGACCAAGGCCTCACAGTTGCCGCCAAAACGTTCATAGTTGCCGACTATTCGTTCATAATTGCCGACCAAGGACTCACAGTTGCCGTCAAAACGCTCATAGTTGCCGACTACTCGCTCATAATTGCCGACCAATGCCTCACAGTTGCCGACAAAACGCTCATAGTTGCCGACTTTTCATTCATAGTCCCCGACATAAAAGTTTATAGTTCCCGACTAATGGCTCACAGTTGCCGTCAGAATCGTCACAAAAGGCGTCACAATGCTCACACTTGCCGTCAAAGCGCTCATAGTTGCCGAATATTTGTTCATAATTGCGGACATAGGCCTCACAGTTGCCGTCAAAACGCTCATAGTTGCCGACATTTCGTTGATAATTGCGGACAATGGGCTCATAGTTAATCACATACTCGTTCGTGCTCATCTTCAAAATAATCACACTTGCCTTCAGAATGTTCACACGTACTTTCAAAATGCTCACACTCGCTTACACGATGCTCATAGTTGCCGACTTTTAATTCATAATACTGATAATGTAAGTTAAATGGTTCATGGTTGCTCTCAAAAGTCTCACAGTTGCGGTCAGATTTTTCACACAAGCCGTCATAATGCTCAAATTTTAAAAAAAAAGTGCTCATAGTTGCCGACCAAGGCCTCACAGTTGCCGTCAAAACGCTCATAGTTGCCGACTTTTCGTTCATAATTGCCGACGAAGGCCTCACAGTTGCCGTCAAAACGTTCATAGTTGCCGACTATTCGTTCATAATTGCCGACCAAGGCCTCACAGTTGCCATCAAAACGCTCATAGTTGCCGACTTTTCGTTCATAATTGCGTACAAAGGGCTCATAGTTGAATACTTAATGGTTCCAGCTCATCTTCAAAATACTCATAGTTGCCTTCAGAATGTTCACACGTAGTTTCAAAATGCTCACATTCGCTTCCACGATGCTCATAGTTGCCGCCTTTTCATTCATAATATCTAACATACTCCTGATAGTGTAAGTTAAATGGTTCATGGTTGCTATCAAAAGGCTCACAGTTCCCGTCACATTATTTGCACAAGCTGTCAGAATGCTCACATTAAGAAAAAAAGTGCTCATAGTTGCCGACCATTCGTTCATAATTGCTGACCAAGGCCTCACAATTGCCGTCAAAACGCTCATAGTTGCCGACTTTTCGTTCATAATTGCCGACCAAGGCCTCACAGTTGCCGTCAAAACGCTCATAGTTGCCGACTACTCGCTCATAATTGCCGACCAATGCCTCACAGTTGCCGTCAAAACGCTCATAGTTGCCGACTTTTCGTTCATAATTGCGTACAAAGGGCTCATAGTTGCCTACATAATAATTCGTGCTCAACTTCAAAATACTCACAGTTGCCTTCAGAATGTTCCCACGTAGTTTCAAGATGCTCACACTCGCTTACACGATGGTCATAGTTGCAGACTTTTTATTCATAATGCTGATAGTGTAAATTAAATGGTTCATGGTTGCTGTCAAAAGTCTCACAGTAGCGGTCAGATTTTTCACACAAACCGTCAGAATGCTCACATTTAAAAAAAAAGTGCTCATAGTTGCCGACCAAGGCCTCACAGTTGCCGTCAAAACGCTCATAGTTGCCGACCATTTGTTCATAATTGCCGACCAAGGCCTCACAGTTGCCGTCAAAACGCTCATAGTTGCCGACTATTCGTTCATAATTGCCGACCAAGACCTCACAGCTGCCGTCAAAACGCTCATAGTTGCCGACTATCCGTTCATAATTGCCGACCAATGCCTCACAGTTGCCGTCAAAACGCTCATAGTTGCCGACTATCCGTTCATAATTGCCGACCAATGCCTCACAGTTGTCGTCAAAACGCTCATAGTTGCCGACTTTTCATTTAAAATATCTAACATACTGCTGATGGTGTAACTTAAATGTTTCATGGTTGCTGTGAAAAGCCTCACAGTTTCCGTCAGAATGCTTACGCAAACCGTCAGATTTCTCACATTTTAAAAAAAAGTGCTCATAGTTGCCGACTATTCGTTCATAATTGCCGACCAAGGCCTCACAGTTGCCGTCAAAACGTTCATAGTTGCCGACTTTTCATTTAAAAATATCTAACATACTGCTGATGGTGTAACTTAAATGGTTCATGGTTGCTGTCAAAAGCCTCACAGTTTCCGTCAGAATGCTTACGCAAACCGTCAGAATTCTCAAATTTTAAAAAATGTGCTCATAGTTGCCGACTATTCGTTCATAATTGCCTACCAAGGCCTCACAGTTGCCGTCAAAACGTTCATAGTTTCCGACTTTTCGTTCATAATTGCGGACAAAGGGCTCATAGTTTCCTACATAATGTTTCGTGCTCATCCTCAGAATACACACAGCTGCCTTCAGAATGTTCACGCGTACTTTCAAAATGCTCACACTCGCTTCCACGATGCTCATAGTTGCCGACTTTTCATTCATAATATCTAACACACTGCTGATAGTGTAACTTAAATGGTTCATGGTTGGTGTTAGAAGCCTCACAGTTTCTGTTACAATGCTCACGCAAAACGTGAGAATTCTCACATTTAAAAAAAAAAGTGCTCATAGTTGCCGACTATTTGTTCATAATTGCCGACCAAGAACTCACAGTTGCCGTCAAAACGCTCATAGTTGCCGACTTTTCGTTCATAATTGCGTACAAAGGGCTCATAGTTGCCTACATAATGGTTCGTGCTCATCTTCAAAATACTCACAGTTGCCTTCAGAATGTTCAAACGTAATTTCAAAATGCTCACACTCGCTTTCATGATGCTCATAGTTGCCGACTTTTCATTCATAATATCTAACATATTGCTGATACTGTAAGTTAAATGGTTCATGGTTGCTGTGAAAAGTCTCACAGTTGCGGTCAGATTATTCGCACAAACCGTCAGAATGCTCACGTTAAAAAAAAATGTGCTCATAGTTGCCGACTATTCGTTCATAATTGCCGACCAATGCCTCACAGTTGCCGACAAAACGTTCATATTTGCCGACTTTTCGTTCATAATTGCGGACAAAGGGCTCATAGTTGCCTACATAATGTTTCGTGCTTATCTTCAAAATACTCACAGTTGCCTTCACAATGTTCACACGTACTTTCAAAATGCTCACACTCGCTTCCACGATGGTCATAGTTGCCGACTTTTTATTCATAATGCTGATAGTGTAAGTTACATGGTTGATGGTTGCTGTCAAAAGTCTCATAGTTGCGGTCAGATTCTTGACACAAGCCGTCAGAATGCTCACATTCAAAAAAAAAAAAAAAAAATGTGCTCATAGTTGCCGACTATTTGCTCATAATTGCCGACCAAGGCCTCACAGTTGCCGTCAAAACGCTCATAGTTGCCGACTTTTCGTTCACAATTGCCGACCAAGGCCTCACAGTTGCCGTCCGAACGTTCATAGTTGCCGACTATTCGTTCATAATTGCCGACCAATGCCTCACAGTTGCCGTCAAAACGCTCATAGTTGCCGACTTTTCGTTCATAATTGCGGACAAAGGGCTCATAGTTGCCCACATACTGGTTCGTGCTCATCTTCAAAATACTCACAGTTGCCTTCAGAATGTTCAGACGTAGTTTCAAAATGCTCACACTCTCTTACACAATGCTCATAGTTGCCGACTTTTCATTCATAATGCTGATAGTGCAAGTTAAATGGTTCACGGTTGCTGTGAAAAGTCTCACAGTTGCGGCCAGATTCTTCAGACAAGCCGTGATAATCCTCACATTAGAAAAAAAAAATGTGCTCATAGTTGCCGACCATTCGTTCATAATTGCCGACCAAGGCCTTACAGTTGCCGTCAAAACGCTCATAGTTGCCGACTATGTGTTCATAATTGCCGACCAATGCCTCACAGTTGCCGTCAAAACGCTCATAGTTGCCGACATTTCGTTCATAATTGCGCACAAAGGGCTCATAGTTGGCCACATACTGATTCGTGCTCATCCTAAAAATACTCACAGTTGCCTTCAGAATGTTCACACGTAGTTTCAAAATGCTCACACTCTCTTACACAATGCTCATAGTTGCCGACTTTTCATTCATAATGCTGATAGTGATAGTTAAATGGTTCACAGTTGCTGTGAAAAGTCTCACAGTTGCGGCCAGATTCTTCAGACAAGCCGTGATAATGCTCACATTAGAAAAAAAAAGTGCTCATAGTTGCCGACCATTCGTTCATAATTGCCGACCAAGGCCTCATAGTTGCCGTCAAAACGCTCATAGTTGCCGACTATTTGCTCATAATTGCCGACCAACTCCTCACAGTGGCCGTCAAAACGCTCATAGTTGCCGACTTTTCGTTCATAATTGCGGACAAAGGGCTCATATTTGCCTACATATTCGTTCGTGCTCATCTTCAAAATACTTACAGCTGCCTTCAGAATCTTCACACGTACTTTCAAAATGCTCACACTCGTTTCCACGATGCTCATAGTTGCCGACTTTTCATTCATAATATCTAACATACTGCTGATAGTGTAACTTAAATGGTTCATGGTTGTTGTCGAAAGCCTCACAGTTTCTGTCACAATGCTCACGCAAGCCGTCAGAATGTTCGCATTAAAAAAAAAAAAAAAGTGCTCATAGTTGCCGACCATTCGTTCATAATTGCCGACCAAGGTCTCACAGTTGCATTCAAAACGCTCATAGTTGCCTACTTTTCGTTCATAATTGCGGATATGGGGCTCACAATTGAAAACATAATTCTTCATGCTTATCTTGAAAATACTCGCAGTTTGCTCCAGAAAGTTCACACGTGCTTTCAAGGTGCTCACACTCGCTTTCACGCTGCTCATAGTTGCCGACTTTTCGTTCATAATTGCCGACCAAGGCCTCACAGTTGCCGTCTAAGCGCTCATAGTTGCCGACTTTTTGTTGATAATTTCGGTTATGGGGCTCACAATTGAAAGCATAATTCTTCATGCTTATCTTGAAAATACTCGCAGTTTGCTTCAGAATGTTCACACGTGCTTTCAAAGTGCTCACACTAGTTCTCATGATGCTCATAGTTGCCGACTTTTTGTTCATAATTGCCGACCAAAGCCTCACAGTTGCCGACTTTTCGTTCATAATTTTGGACATGGGCTCACAGTTGCCGTCAGATGGTTCACGCTACAGCGGTACTTGGGCAATGAGTATTTCTTTATATGTACTAACATAGGTTAATTTCGAAGAAGAAGTTGGTTAAAAATATACAATTATCAAATATACAAAAAAAAAAAAAAAAAGATATTCATATGTCATAAAATAATAAGGTTTTCAATATCTAGTTGGCAGGCAATCAGATAAATTATATATATATATATATATATATATATATATATAAAATGGAGAGAAACCACGTAATGGAAACATTGTTATTTTGATGTGGCTCGTATGTATTATAAGAAAATAAGGAACCAAGGCTACAGCGAATTGTATTTTATCGTTGTAACACTAGCCGTCAAACTGCTCACACTTGCCGTCAAAATTCTTATACATGTCCTCAAAATTTATAAAATTACTAAATGTGGTAAGAAAAAAAAAAAGCAACGAAGGCTTTACGTATACGACGCCTTTCACACCCGCAAATTATGAGGCACTTCCTGTAGAGTTATAATGGCCATATTTGACGAAACTGTAGCCTTTCGGGATTAAGTCACTGGAAAATTTACAAAAGTGAATATTTTGAATGTTTAGTTGGTTTAAAGGGGCGATGAAGATATTTCCCATATTATTTAAATGGACGGTTTTGCGGACCTATAATCTGAAATTTTAGGTACTTTTCATAAAACTTTGAAATTCCGTATACTTGTACGTTTTCGTAAGTTTTACCTAGTTGGATAAGTATATATATATATATTTCCAAGTTTAGCGTGGTTTTATGCGGAACTCAAAAAATTTCCCATGTTATTTCTATGAAACACCTTTGACATCCCAAAATTATTGGGCACTTCCTGTAGGGCTACAATAACTAATTTCGACATGATTGTAGATTGTCGGGACTAACCAACAGGAAAATTGCCAAAAGTGAATATTTTTAACTTTTAAGAGGTCTAAAGAGGAAATGATGAAATTCCCCATGTTATTTAAATGGGCCTTTATTTGGACTTGTAATCTCAAAGTTTAGTTACTTGTAATTGGAACACAAACGAGAAATTCGGTATTCTTGTACGTTTTCATTAGCGTTACCTAAGTAAATCAGTACAAAGTAAAAATTTTCAACTTTAGAGTGGTTTTATGGGGAATTGAAAAGTCTTTCTCATGTCATTTATATGGGACGTCTTCTGCACGCCAAAATGTTCGGTTAATTGTGGCAGGATTGCAATGATGAAATTTAGCATAATTGTAGGCTTTCCAGACTAAGCTACAGCAAAATTGCCAAAAGTGAATATTTTTAATGTTTAAGGGGTCTAAAGGAGGATGAAGAAATCTCCATGCTATTTAAATAGGCGTTTTCTTGGGATCCAAAATCTTATCTTTTAATTAGTTGAAATAGTAAAGTAAACTTGAAATTCCCTAGAATTGTGAGAATAAGAGGTGCAAGGGCGAAATACCTTCAAAAGGAGGGGCTTTGTGGGCGAAGCCACAAGCTAACCAAAATAAACTTTTGTTTGTCTTTTACCGAAGGTTTGAAAAGTTTTCGACTAAGAGAGGCGTAGCTGTGCACGAAGATGTGTTGACATTGTGCGGAAAAGTGGAAAGAAGAAAAATAGTGATAAGCGAAAAAAAAAATAATAATAATAACATAAATTTTATTTAATCATATACTTTACTCTTTCAATGGGTGAACAATAATAGAGCATGAAAGTAAATTAGAGTAAATTTATATTTCGCTCACACTTGAGGTCATTTTTATTCGAAACTAAGCTTTTGCACTACTATAAGGAAACTATTCAAAACTGAGAAGTGCAATTTCTACAACAAGTGTACCTGGATATTATGCGTTCGAGTACGTGTAAGGAATTATTGTATCTGCACTTTTGTACAAGAAAAGATACTCTAAATTGTTGTAGAAATTTGAAAATTTGACGGCAAACAGAGCCCACGCTTAACGTCAACACCGCCCGTGAGAGTACATAATTTGATATCTTTTTTTCTTTTCTTTCATTTTTTCTTTCTTTCCATTTTCTTTCTTTTTCTTTTCTTTTTTTTCTTCTCAACAGAAAGAAAACTAGTGAAACTAGAGAAGAGAAATCTCTACCGAGAATGTACGAAAACATTTTTTTTTTTTTTTTTTTTTTTTATCGAAACAGGTGGAAGGAATCATCGGATCAAAAAGCTCAAAGTTGCCATGAGGATCCTCACACAAGCCGTGAAAATGCTCATAGTTGCCCGCAATTCGTTCATAATTGCGGACATAGAGCTCTCAGTTACCATGAGAAGGTTCACACTAGCCGTCAAAATCCTCACACTTGCCGTCAAAACGATCATAGTTGCCGACTTTTCGTTCATAATTGCGGATATAGGGCTCATAGTTGAAAACATAATTTTTCATGCTTATCTTCAAAATACTCGCAGTTGGCTTCACAATGTTCACACGTGCTTTCAAAGTGCTCACACTCGCTTTCATGATGCTCACAGTTGCCGACTTTTTGTTCATAATTGCCGACCCAAGGCTCACAGTTGCCGTCAAAACGCTCATAGTTGTCGACTTTTCGTTCATAATTGCGGATATAGAGCTCACAATTGAATACATAATTTTTCATGTTTATCTTGAAAATACTCGCAGTTGGCTTCAGAATGTTCACACGTACTTTCAGAGTGCTCACACTTGCCGTCAAAACGCTCATAGTTGCCGACTTTTCGTTCATAATTGCGGACATTGGGGTCAAAGTTGCCGACATTGTAGTTTATGTTTACCTTCCAAATACTCTCCGTTGCCTTGACAATTTTCACACTAACCCTGAAATTGCTAACACTCGCTCTCACAAGGCTCATAGTTGTCGACCTTTCATTCATAATATGAAATATACAGTTGATAGTGTAAGTTAAATGTTTCATGGTTGCTGTCAAAAGGCTCACAGTTGCCGTCAGATTCCTCACTCAAGCCGTCACCATGCTCACATTTACCAATAAAGTGCTCATAGTTGCCGACTATTTGTTCATAATTGGCGACCTATGGCTCACAGTTGCCGTCAAAACGCTCATAGTTGCCGACTTTTCGTTCATATTTGCGAATATAGGGCTCACAATTGAAAACATAATTTTTCATGCTTATCTTCAAAATACTCACAGTTGACTTCAGAATGTTCACAGGTGCTTCCAAAGTGCTCACACTCGCTTTCATGATGCTCATAGTTGCCGACTTTTCGTTCATATTTGCGAATATAGGGCTCACAATTGAAAACATAATTTTTCATGTTTATCTTCAAAATACTCGCATTTGGCTTCAGAATGTTCACAGGTGCTTCCAAAGTGCTCACACTCGCTTTCACGATGCTCATAGTTGCCGACTTTTGTTCATAATTGCCGACCCAGGGCTCACAGTTGCCGTCAAAACGCTCATAGTTGCCGACTTTTCGTTCATATTTGCGAATATAGGGCTCACAATTGAAAGCATAATTTTTCATGCTTATCTTCAAAATACTCACAGTTGACTTCAGAATGTTCACAGGTGCTTCCAAAGTGCTCACACTCGCTTTCATGATGCTCATAGTTGCCGACTTTGGTTCATAATTGCCGACACAGGGCTCACAGTTGCCGTCAGAACGCTCATAGTTGCCGACTTTTCGTTCATAATTGCGGACTAAAGTCTCATAGGTGGCAACATAATGGTTCATGGTTGCCGTCAATATGCCCAAAGTTGAACACGTATCTCCCATGGAAAACTTTAACCGCTTATCGCCATGAGAGCTCAAAATCCAGCCTAAAGTTGAAATTGAACGCTGTCAGCGGAATCAAAACCTGGAGGATTTTTTTTTTTTCCTTTTTTACAAAGGAGCGTTCAATGGAATTCCGTAATATGAAATAAACTGAATATTCGTGTGAACGAGCATGAAAATTAGGACCTCTTTTATGCGTGTACGTAAGGGATGAGCTAAGTGACTGATGACAGATATGTTGGAATGTGAATGTCGATGAACCGAATAACATATCGTTGTTAATTCACAGATACAATTGAGACATGCTATATCTTTTCAAACGTAGGCATTTTGTAAGCAGCACCGCAAATTTTGTCCGCGAAGACAGGCTTTGCTGTCCGCCAAGATGTGCGGACATTGTGAGGGAAAATGAAAAGAAGAAAAATAGTGATAAAAATAAAAACAATATAAATTTTATTTCACCATATAGTTTACTCTTTCAATGGGCGAGCTATAATAGAGTAAGAAAGTAAATAAGAAGAATTTTACATTTTGCTCACACTTGTGGTCATTTTTATTCCAAATTAAGTTTTTGTACTATTGCAAGAAAACTATTCGTACCCGATTAATGCAATTTCTGCAAGACGTGAACCTACATACTTTACAGGGAAGTTCGTAAAAAGAATTGTTGTATCGCCATATATATATATAAAACTTTAAAATGTTACAGAAGGTTGAACATTTGACGGCAAACAGAGGCCACACTGACCGTCGAAAACTGCGAACGCAGCCGGCAGGTGTAGAGGAGAACACAAAATCATGTTCTTTCTCAATTGTAAAGAGACCGTAGAAGCTAGAATAGTGAAAGTTCTACACAAGACGTACTTAAACACAGTACATGCGACAACGTACAAACAGTTTGTATATACAAATTACTAACAGAGAAAATTCAGTTTCTCTTTTACCGGAGGGTTAAAATTTTGTCGGCGAAGACAGGTTTCGATTGCCGCAAAGATGTGTGGATACTGTGGTGGAAGGTGAGACGAGGAAAAATATTGATAAAAAGGAAAACAATATAAAATTTATTTAACTATATACTATTCTGCGTCAATGGGTGAACTATAAGAGAGTGAGAATGTAAATTGGAATACCATTACATTTCGCTCACCCTTGTGGTCAAGCTTGTTTGAAATTACGTTTCTACACTATTTTTGGGAAATTATTCAAACCAGAATAGTGCAATTTGCACAGAAAGTGTATGAAAATACTGTGCACGGGAATTGATATAAAGAATTGTAGTAACTCCAATTTTATGAAGGAAAATATACTTCAAATTGGTGCAGAAGGTTGAAAATATTACTGCAAGCACAGACCACACTGGCCGTCAAGGGCTTTGAACGCTACCTGCAAGGATAGATGAGAAATTGAAATCATTTTTTTCCCACTACGAATAGAAAAACCAATAAAACTAGAATAGTAATATTTCTAAACGGAATATATGCAAACACAGTATATCGCAGTAGGTTATTAGGAATTTTTATATTCACATTTACAAAAATAATAAAAATCATAATAATAATAATAATAAATAAATAAAAAAGTTATTACAGTTCAAAATGTAGCGGAGGGTTGAAAATTTTCCGGCTAAAACGAGGTTTATTGGAAATGAAGATGTGTGGGCATGCACCGTAAAAATAAGACAATCGTTAGAGCAGTGTGTGTGAGGGGGGGGGGGGGGAGATAAACATAGAAATAATGAAAAGAAATCACTAATATCCATTCCAGCTTCAATTAATGAACAATGATGTAGGGAGAGAGCAAACAACAACACTGCTGTTTATTCCTTCACATTCGGAATGACGGTCATCGCAGATTCTGTTTTTCCACTATATTGACGAAAGAATTAAGCATAGATTAGTGACATTACCAGCCTACCTGTACCAAAACACTGTGCATTGGAATATGTATAATATTAGTACTCTCATATTTGCGCAGATAAGGCTCATAGTTGCCGTCAACATGCTCACAGTTGCCGTCAAAATGCTCACACGTGCCGTCAAAATGCTCACACTTGCCGTCACAATTTATAAGGTTTAAAAAATGCGGTAAGAAGTAAAGCAACATAAATGTCACTTAACCAGATACTATTCTGTGCTAATGGGTGAGCAATAACAGAGTAAGAAAGTAAATTGGAAAACTTTTACATTTCGCTCACACTTGTGGTCATGTTTTTTTTTTTTTTTTTTTTTTCTTTCTAAATTACGTTCTCCCACTATTTTAACGAAACTATTGAAACCAGAATAGTGCAATTTCTACATGAGGTGTACCTTGATCCCAGCATAACTGTGGGACGTAAATCTTGAAGATTTCATTTAATTTCATTTTTAATAATAATAATAATAATAATAATAATAATAGTAATAAATATGTGCAAGAAAGTTGAAATTTGGCTTAATACGGGAGGCGAACGACCCAGGCTGTTTGCCGGAATAAAACTTGGATCCCTAACGCCAGAAGCGCATATATTAACGGCTTAGCCACGAGGTGGCTGATACAGAAATAATGCAAATTCCAATATTTTTACTTTTCGCTAATGTTTGAAATTGTTGTTATTGCAAATCACGTTTTTAACAAAACTGTTCTAACTACAAAAGTGAAATTTCAACCCAAACCATGGCAAAGCACTGAAAAGTAAGGAAAAGCATGGCAAAGTAAAGAAATATGTAAAGAATATATATTTAACCGCAGTGACACGGAATATATATAAAAATTCATCCATGGTTTTTCTCACAAACCCAACTCCCCCCCCCCCCCCCGAAAGAAAAGATAGGGTTATTGCATCTCTGTGGTCCGGTGCATAATCGTGGCAGATAGGTTAAAATTTCAAGGGACTTCGTGCACACTATAGCAACAGCAAAGTATATGGGAAGGAACGGCAGAAATCCGATAAAACGCGGTGTTGGCGTGTGCCACCTCGGTAGTGAAAGAAGAATTTCTTTCTGTGAACACGAATTTTTCTCAACGAGATTAAATAAATAAATAATTTAATAAAAATTAAATACTTCTAAGGGAAGAACACAGCAAATGAATGACGAGGTAGGTAAAAATTCCAAATGGAAATACAGGGCTGTGAAGTTCAAAAAATAAATAAATAAATAAACCATTATCATACTTAAAAATATGTGGTAAAAATTAAAAAGAAAATAAGACCTTTGTTGTACTCTCACGAGAAGATACACACATCGTCTGGAAATTTGAGTCGATAGAAAGCACACAACTGTGATCTAAAACAACCAAATTTAAAACGAAATCAACACATAAGTGTAACCTAATGAAGTTCAACAAAATAAAGCATACGGTAAATTGTGGCGGTGATGGAGGGCGCAGTTGCCGTCAATTAAACCAGTGCGTGCACGCTTAAGTTTAACGGGAGCGAGAAGGTAAACCATGTCGGTGATGGATGGCTTAGTTGCCGTCATATAGAGAAACCCCTGTCTATCGTGAGACCCATGTTCCACTTGCTAACACTTTCATGTATGTGAAAAGAAGTAAAGATCGGCAAGTGCGAGCGAGTGGGAAAAGGTAAAGTCGGCAATTATGAGCAAATGGAAAAAAAAAGTCGGCAATTATGAGCATATGGAACATTCCACATAAGACACTTGTTGCACTCTCAAGAGAAGATATATATATTTATACCTCATCAGGAAAGTACACAACTGTGAGCGAAAACAACCAAATTAAGAAATCAGCACATAAGTGTAAACTAATGAAATTCAACAAAAGAAAGCATACGGTAAATTGTGGCGGTGATGGAGGGCGCAGTTGCCGTCAATTAAACCAGTGCGTGCACGCTTAAGTTTAACGGGAGCGAGAAGGTAAACCATGTCGGTGATGGATGGCTTAGTTGCCGTCATATAGAGGAGCCCGTGCTTATCATGAGACCCGTTTTCCCCTTACTAACACTTTTAAGTATGTGAAAAGAAGTAAAGATCGGCAAGTGTGAGCGAGTGGGAAAAGGTGAAGTCGGCAATTATGAGCATATGGAACATTCCACATGAGACACTTGTCGCGCTCTGAAAAGAACATATATATATATATATATACCTCATCTGAAAAGTACACAAGTGTGAGCGTAAACAACCAAATTAAGAAAAAGAAATCACCACATAACTGTAAACTATTGAAATTCAACTAAAGGAAGCATACGGTAAATTGTGGCGGTGATGGAGGGCGCAGTTACCGTCATGTAAACTAGTCCGTCCACGCTTAAGTTTAACGGGAGCGAGAAGGTAAACCTTGTCGGTGATGGATGCTTTAGTTGCCGTCATACAGAGGAGCCCCTGCTTATCATGAGACCCATGTTCCCCTTGCTAACACTTTTACGTATGTTTAAAAAAATAAAGATCGGCAAGTGTGAGCGAGTGGGAAAATGTAAAGTCGGCAATTATGAGCAAATGGAAAAAAAAAAGTCGGCAATTATGAGCATATGGAACATTCCACATAAGACACTTGTTGCACTCTCAAGAGAAGATATATATATTTATACCTCATCAGGAAAGTACACAACTGTGAGCGAAAACAACCAAATTAAGAAATCAGCACATAAGCGTAAACTAATGAAATTCAACAAAAGAAAGCATACGGTAAATTGTGGCGGTGATGGAGGGCGCAGTTGCCGTCAATTAAACCAGTGCGTGCACGCTTAAGTTTAACGGGAGCGAGAAGGTAAACCATGTCGGTGATGGATGGCTTAGTTGCCGTCATTTAGAGGAGCCCTTGCTTAACATGAGACCCATGTTCCCCTTACTAACACTTTTAAGTATGTGAAAAGAAGTAAAGATCGGCAAGTGTGAGCGAGTGGGAAAAGGTGAAGTCGGCAATTATGAGCAAATGAAAAAAAAGTCGGCAATTATGAGCATATGGAACATTCCACATATGACACTTGTTGCACTCTCAAGAGAAGATATATATATATTTATACCTCATGAGGAAAGCACACAACTGTGAGCGAAAACAACCAAATTAAGAAATCAGCACATAAGTGTAAACTAATGAAATTCAACAAAAGGAAGCATACGGTAAATTGTGGCGGTGATGGAGGGCGCAGGTACCGTCATTTAAACCAGTGCGTGCACGCTTAAGTTTAACGGGAACGAGATAGTAAGCCATGTCGGTGATGGATGGCTTTGTTGCCGTCAAATAAAAGGGACCCCGCTTACCATGAGACAAATGTACTTTTTTTGGGAACGGACACATTATATGGAGGGCTAAGTGCACAGCCTGAATGCCAGGTGTACTTGTCGGTGATAGTATGGCAACTGTGGTATCTGGTGTCATGCAGGCAGTACGGACTGGGGTAGGGAATTGACGGACGAGGTCGCCCCTGTCTACCGTACGTTCCCTTTAAAGATCTCGCCCACACTTGCTGCGAGGTTCTTCCATCTCCTGTAAGACCGCTTACCCGCAAAACACGCGCGGATCAGACACGAGTCAGACACGTGCGCGTGTAAGTAATGATCAAACGAACGGCACTAAAAAGCGGCCGGAGAGGGGGACATGGTCCCCCTTACTAACCCTTTTATATACGGGGAAAAAAGTCAAGTGTGAGCGAGTGCGAAAAAAGTAAAGTAAAAGTCGGCAATTATGAGCAAAAAGTCGGCAATTATGAGCGGGTGCGAAAAAAACAAAGTAAAAGTCGGCAATTATGAGCGAGTGCGAAAAAAACAAAGTAAAAGTCGGCAATTATGAGCGAGTGCGAAAAAAGTAAAGTAAAAGTCGGCAATTATGAGCGGGTGCGAAAAAAACAAAGTAAAAGTCGGCAATTATGAGCAAAAAGTCGGCAATTATGAGCGAAAAAAATAAAAAAAGTACACCACCTGAGGTGGCGTAGATACCCCGGAGGTCTCGTCTAACCGACAAGACGAATCCTCCAAGCAAGGGCTAAGTCTCAACAGATCGCATTCGCTTCCACGATGCTCATAGTTGCCGCCTTTTCATTCATAATATCTAACATACTCCTGATAGTGTAAGTTAAATGGTTCATGGTTGCTATCAAAAGGCTCACAGTTCCCGTCACATTATTTGCACAAGCTGTCAGAATGCTCACATTAAGAAAAAAAGTGCTCATAGTTGCCGACCATTCGTTCATAATTGCTGACCAAGGCCTCACAATTGCCGTCAAAACGCTCATAGTTGCCGACTTTTCGTTCATAATTGCCGACCAAGGCCTCACAGTTGCCGTCAAAACGCTCATAGTTGCCGACTACTCGCTCATAATTGCCGACCAATGCCTCACAGTTGCCGTCAAAACGCTCATAGTTGCCGACTTTTCGTTCATAATTGCGTACAAAGGGCTCATAGTTGCCTACATAATAATTCGTGCTCAACTTCAAAATACTCACAGTTGCCTTCAGAATGTTCCCACGTAGTTTCAAGATGCTCACACTCGCTTACACGATGGTCATAGTTGCAGACTTTTTATTCATAATGCTGATAGTGTAAATTAAATGGTTCATGGTTGCTGTCAAAAGTCTCACAGTAGCGGTCAGATTTTTCACACAAACCGTCAGAATGCTCACATTTAAAAAAAAAGTGCTCATAGTTGCCGACCAAGGCCTCACAGTTGCCGTCAAAACGCTCATAGTTGCCGACCATTTGTTCATAATTGCCGACCAAGGCCTCACAGTTGCCGTCAAAACGCTCATAGTTGCCGACTATTCGTTCATAATTGCCGACCAAGACCTCACAGCTGCCGTCAAAACGCTCATAGTTGCCGACTATCCGTTCATAATTGCCGACCAATGCCTCACAGTTGCCGTCAAAACGCTCATAGTTGCCGACTATCCGTTCATAATTGCCGACCAATGCCTCACAGTTGTCGTCAAAACGCTCATAGTTGCCGACTTTTCATTTAAAATATCTAACATACTGCTGATGGTGTAACTTAAATGTTTCATGGTTGCTGTGAAAAGCCTCACAGTTTCCGTCAGAATGCTTACGCAAACCGTCAGATTTCTCACATTTTAAAAAAAAGTGCTCATAGTTGCCGACTATTCGTTCATAATTGCCGACCAAGGCCTCACAGTTGCCGTCAAAACGTTCATAGTTGCCGACTTTTCATTTAAAAATATCTAACATACTGCTGATGGTGTAACTTAAATGGTTCATGGTTGCTGTCAAAAGCCTCACAGTTTCCGTCAGAATGCTTACGCAAACCGTCAGAATTCTCAAATTTTAAAAAATGTGCTCATAGTTGCCGACTATTCGTTCATAATTGCCTACCAAGGCCTCACAGTTGCCGTCAAAACGTTCATAGTTTCCGACTTTTCGTTCATAATTGCGGACAAAGGGCTCATAGTTTCCTACATAATGTTTCGTGCTCATCCTCAGAATACACACAGCTGCCTTCAGAATGTTCACGCGTACTTTCAAAATGCTCACACTCGCTTCCACGATGCTCATAGTTGCCGACTTTTCATTCATAATATCTAACACACTGCTGATAGTGTAACTTAAATGGTTCATGGTTGGTGTTAGAAGCCTCACAGTTTCTGTTACAATGCTCACGCAAAACGTGAGAATTCTCACATTTAAAAAAAAAAGTGCTCATAGTTGCCGACTATTTGTTCATAATTGCCGACCAAGAACTCACAGTTGCCGTCAAAACGCTCATAGTTGCCGACTTTTCGTTCATAATTGCGTACAAAGGGCTCATAGTTGCCTACATAATGGTTCGTGCTCATCTTCAAAATACTCACAGTTGCCTTCAGAATGTTCAAACGTAATTTCAAAATGCTCACACTCGCTTTCATGATGCTCATAGTTGCCGACTTTTCATTCATAATATCTAACATATTGCTGATACTGTAAGTTAAATGGTTCATGGTTGCTGTGAAAAGTCTCACAGTTGCGGTCAGATTATTCGCACAAACCGTCAGAATGCTCACGTTAAAAAAAAATGTGCTCATAGTTGCCGACTATTCGTTCATAATTGCCGACCAATGCCTCACAGTTGCCGACAAAACGTTCATATTTGCCGACTTTTCGTTCATAATTGCGGACAAAGGGCTCATAGTTGCCTACATAATGTTTCGTGCTTATCTTCAAAATACTCACAGTTGCCTTCACAATGTTCACACGTACTTTCAAAATGCTCACACTCGCTTCCACGATGGTCATAGTTGCCGACTTTTTATTCATAATGCTGATAGTGTAAGTTACATGGTTGATGGTTGCTGTCAAAAGTCTCATAGTTGCGGTCAGATTCTTGACACAAGCCGTCAGAATGCTCACATTCAAAAAAAAAAAAAAAAAATGTGCTCATAGTTGCCGACTATTTGCTCATAATTGCCGACCAAGGCCTCACAGTTGCCGTCAAAACGCTCATAGTTGCCGACTTTTCGTTCACAATTGCCGACCAAGGCCTCACAGTTGCCGTCCGAACGTTCATAGTTGCCGACTATTCGTTCATAATTGCCGACCAATGCCTCACAGTTGCCGTCAAAACGCTCATAGTTGCCGACTTTTCGTTCATAATTGCGGACAAAGGGCTCATAGTTGCCCACATACTGGTTCGTGCTCATCTTCAAAATACTCACAGTTGCCTTCAGAATGTTCAGACGTAGTTTCAAAATGCTCACACTCTCTTACACAATGCTCATAGTTGCCGACTTTTCATTCATAATGCTGATAGTGCAAGTTAAATGGTTCACGGTTGCTGTGAAAAGTCTCACAGTTGCGGCCAGATTCTTCAGACAAGCCGTGATAATCCTCACATTAGAAAAAAAAAATGTGCTCATAGTTGCCGACCATTCGTTCATAATTGCCGACCAAGGCCTTACAGTTGCCGTCAAAACGCTCATAGTTGCCGACTATGTGTTCATAATTGCCGACCAATGCCTCACAGTTGCCGTCAAAACGCTCATAGTTGCCGACATTTCGTTCATAATTGCGCACAAAGGGCTCATAGTTGGCCACATACTGATTCGTGCTCATCCTAAAAATACTCACAGTTGCCTTCAGAATGTTCACACGTAGTTTCAAAATGCTCACACTCTCTTACACAATGCTCATAGTTGCCGACTTTTCATTCATAATGCTGATAGTGATAGTTAAATGGTTCACAGTTGCTGTGAAAAGTCTCACAGTTGCGGCCAGATTCTTCAGACAAGCCGTGATAATGCTCACATTAGAAAAAAAAAGTGCTCATAGTTGCCGACCATTCGTTCATAATTGCCGACCAAGGCCTCATAGTTGCCGTCAAAACGCTCATAGTTGCCGACTATTTGCTCATAATTGCCGACCAACTCCTCACAGTGGCCGTCAAAACGCTCATAGTTGCCGACTTTTCGTTCATAATTGCGGACAAAGGGCTCATATTTGCCTACATATTCGTTCGTGCTCATCTTCAAAATACTTACAGCTGCCTTCAGAATCTTCACACGTACTTTCAAAATGCTCACACTCGTTTCCACGATGCTCATAGTTGCCGACTTTTCATTCATAATATCTAACATACTGCTGATAGTGTAACTTAAATGGTTCATGGTTGTTGTCGAAAGCCTCACAGTTTCTGTCACAATGCTCACGCAAGCCGTCAGAATGTTCGCATTAAAAAAAAAAAAAAAGTGCTCATAGTTGCCGACCATTCGTTCATAATTGCCGACCAAGGTCTCACAGTTGCATTCAAAACGCTCATAGTTGCCTACTTTTCGTTCATAATTGCGGATATGGGGCTCACAATTGAAAACATAATTCTTCATGCTTATCTTGAAAATACTCGCAGTTTGCTCCAGAAAGTTCACACGTGCTTTCAAGGTGCTCACACTCGCTTTCACGCTGCTCATAGTTGCCGACTTTTCGTTCATAATTGCCGACCAAGGCCTCACAGTTGCCGTCTAAGCGCTCATAGTTGCCGACTTTTTGTTGATAATTTCGGTTATGGGGCTCACAATTGAAAGCATAATTCTTCATGCTTATCTTGAAAATACTCGCAGTTTGCTTCAGAATGTTCACACGTGCTTTCAAAGTGCTCACACTAGTTCTCATGATGCTCATAGTTGCCGACTTTTTGTTCATAATTGCCGACCAAAGCCTCACAGTTGCCGACTTTTCGTTCATAATTTTGGACATGGGCTCACAGTTGCCGTCAGATGGTTCACGCTACAGCGGTACTTGGGCAATGAGTATTTCTTTATATGTACTAACATAGGTTAATTTCGAAGAAGAAGTTGGTTAAAAATATACAATTATCAAATATACAAAAAAAAAAAAAAAAAGATATTCATATGTCATAAAATAATAAGGTTTTCAATATCTAGTTGGCAGGCAATCAGATAAATTATATATATATATATATATATATATATATATATAAAATGGAGAGAAACCACGTAATGGAAACATTGTTATTTTGATGTGGCTCGTATGTATTATAAGAAAATAAGGAACCAAGGCTACAGCGAATTGTATTTTATCGTTGTAACACTAGCCGTCAAACTGCTCACACTTGCCGTCAAAATTCTTATACATGTCCTCAAAATTTATAAAATTACTAAATGTGGTAAGAAAAAAAAAAAGCAACGAAGGCTTTACGTATACGACGCCTTTCACACCCGCAAATTATGAGGCACTTCCTGTAGAGTTATAATGGCCATATTTGACGAAACTGTAGCCTTTCGGGAGTAAGTCACTGGAAAATTTACAAAAGTGAATATTTTGAATGTTTAGTTGGTTTAAAGGGGCGATGAAGATATTTCCCATATTATTTAAATGGACGGTTTTGCGGACCTATAATCTGAAATTTTAGGTACTTTTCATAAAACTTTGAAATTCCGTATACTTGTACGTTTTCGTAAGTTTTACCTAGTTGGATAAGTATATATATATATATTTCCAAGTTTAGCGTGGTTTTATGCGGAACTCAAAAAATTTCCCATGTTATTTCTATGAAACACCTTTGACATCCCAAAATTATTGGGCACTTCCTGTAGGGCTACAATAACTAATTTCGACATGATTGTAGATTGTCGGGACTAACCAACAGGAAAATTGCCAAAAGTGAATATTTTTAACTTTTAAGAGGTCTAAAGAGGAAATGATGAAATTCCCCATGTTATTTAAATGGGCCTTTATTTGGACTTGTAATCTCAAAGTTTAGTTACTTGTAATTGGAACACAAACGAGAAATTCGGTATTCTTGTACGTTTTCATTAGCGTTACCTAAGTAAATCAGTACAAAGTAAAAATTTTCAACTTTAGAGTGGTTTTATGGGGAATTGAAAAGTCTTTCTCATGTCATTTATATGGGACGTCTTCTGCACGCCAAAATGTTCGGTTAATTGTGGCAGGATTGCAATGATGAAATTTAGCATAATTGTAGGCTTTCCAGACTAAGCTACAGCAAAATTGCCAAAAGTGAATATTTTTAATGTTTAAGGGGTCTAAAGGAGGATGAAGAAATCTCCATGCTATTTAAATAGGCGTTTTCTTGGGATCCAAAATCTTATCTTTTAATTAGTTGAAATAGTAAAGTAAACTTGAAATTCCCTAGAATTGTGAGAATAAGAGGTGCAAGGGCGAAATACCTTCAAAAGGAGGGGCTTTGTGGGCGAAGCCACAAGCTAACCAAAATAAACTTTTGTTTGTCTTTTACCGAAGGTTTGAAAAGTTTTCGACTAAGAGAGGCGTAGCTGTGCACGAAGATGTGTTGACATTGTGCGGAAAAGTGGAAAGAAGAAAAATAGTGATAAGCGAAAAAAAAAATAATAATAATAACATAAATTTTATTTAATCATATACTTTACTCTTTCAATGGGTGAACAATAATAGAGCATGAAAGTAAATTAGAGTAAATTTATATTTCGCTCACACTTGAGGTCATTTTTATTCGAAACTAAGCTTTTGCACTACTATAAGGAAACTATTCAAAACTGAGAAGTGCAATTTCTACAACAAGTGTACCTGGATATTATGCGTTCGAGTACGTGTAAGGAATTATTGTATCTGCACTTTTGTACAAGAAAAGATACTCTAAATTGTTGTAGAAATTTGAAAATTTGACGGCAAACAGAGCCCACGCTTAACGTCAACACCGCCCGTGAGAGTACATAATTTGATATCTTTTTTTCTTTTCTTTCATTTTTTCTTTCTTTCCATTTTCTTTCTTTTTCTTTTCTTTTTTTTCTTCTCAACAGAAAGAAAACTAGTGAAACTAGAGAAGAGAAATCTCTACCGAGAATGTACGAAAACATTTTTTTTTTTTTTTTTTTTTTTTATCGAAACAGGTGGAAGGAATCATCGGATCAAAAAGCTCAAAGTTGCCATGAGGATCCTCACACAAGCCGTGAAAATGCTCATAGTTGCCCGCAATTCGTTCATAATTGCGGACATAGAGCTCTCAGTTACCATGAGAAGGTTCACACTAGCCGTCAAAATCCTCACACTTGCCGTCAAAACGATCATAGTTGCCGACTTTTCGTTCATAATTGCGGATATAGGGCTCATAGTTGAAAACATAATTTTTCATGCTTATCTTCAAAATACTCGCAGTTGGCTTCACAATGTTCACACGTGCTTTCAAAGTGCTCACACTCGCTTTCATGATGCTCACAGTTGCCGACTTTTTGTTCATAATTGCCGACCCAAGGCTCACAGTTGCCGTCAAAACGCTCATAGTTGTCGACTTTTCGTTCATAATTGCGGATATAGAGCTCACAATTGAATACATAATTTTTCATGTTTATCTTGAAAATACTCGCAGTTGGCTTCAGAATGTTCACACGTACTTTCAGAGTGCTCACACTTGCCGTCAAAACGCTCATAGTTGCCGACTTTTCGTTCATAATTGCGGACATTGGGGTCAAAGTTGCCGACATTGTAGTTTATGTTTACCTTCCAAATACTCTCCGTTGCCTTGACAATTTTCACACTAACCCTGAAATTGCTAACACTCGCTCTCACAAGGCTCATAGTTGTCGACCTTTCATTCATAATATGAAATATACAGTTGATAGTGTAAGTTAAATGTTTCATGGTTGCTGTCAAAAGGCTCACAGTTGCCGTCAGATTCCTCACTCAAGCCGTCACCATGCTCACATTTACCAATAAAGTGCTCATAGTTGCCGACTATTTGTTCATAATTGGCGACCTATGGCTCACAGTTGCCGTCAAAACGCTCATAGTTGCCGACTTTTCGTTCATATTTGCGAATATAGGGCTCACAATTGAAAACATAATTTTTCATGCTTATCTTCAAAATACTCACAGTTGACTTCAGAATGTTCACAGGTGCTTCCAAAGTGCTCACACTCGCTTTCATGATGCTCATAGTTGCCGACTTTTCGTTCATATTTGCGAATATAGGGCTCACAATTGAAAACATAATTTTTCATGTTTATCTTCAAAATACTCGCATTTGGCTTCAGAATGTTCACAGGTGCTTCCAAAGTGCTCACACTCGCTTTCACGATGCTCATAGTTGCCGACTTTTGTTCATAATTGCCGACCCAGGGCTCACAGTTGCCGTCAAAACGCTCATAGTTGCCGACTTTTCGTTCATATTTGCGAATATAGGGCTCACAATTGAAAGCATAATTTTTCATGCTTATCTTCAAAATACTCACAGTTGACTTCAGAATGTTCACAGGTGCTTCCAAAGTGCTCACACTCGCTTTCATGATGCTCATAGTTGCCGACTTTGGTTCATAATTGCCGACACAGGGCTCACAGTTGCCGTCAGAACGCTCATAGTTGCCGACTTTTCGTTCATAATTGCGGACTAAAGTCTCATAGGTGGCAACATAATGGTTCATGGTTGCCGTCAATATGCCCAAAGTTGAACACGTATCTCCCATGGAAAACTTTAACCGCTTATCGCCATGAGAGCTCAAAATCCAGCCTAAAGTTGAAATTGAACGCTGTCAGCGGAATCAAAACCTGGAGGATTTTTTTTTTTTCCTTTTTTACAAAGGAGCGTTCAATGGAATTCCGTAATATGAAATAAACTGAATATTCGTGTGAACGAGCATGAAAATTAGGACCTCTTTTATGCGTGTACGTAAGGGATGAGCTAAGTGACTGATGACAGATATGTTGGAATGTGAATGTCGATGAACCGAATAACATATCGTTGTTAATTCACAGATACAATTGAGACATGCTATATCTTTTCAAACGTAGGCATTTTGTAAGCAGCACCGCAAATTTTGTCCGCGAAGACAGGCTTTGCTGTCCGCCAAGATGTGCGGACATTGTGAGGGAAAATGAAAAGAAGAAAAATAGTGATAAAAATAAAAACAATATAAATTTTATTTCACCATATAGTTTACTCTTTCAATGGGCGAGCTATAATAGAGTAAGAAAGTAAATAAGAAGAATTTTACATTTTGCTCACACTTGTGGTCATTTTTATTCCAAATTAAGTTTTTGTACTATTGCAAGAAAACTATTCGTACCCGATTAATGCAATTTCTGCAAGACGTGAACCTACATACTTTACAGGGAAGTTCGTAAAAAGAATTGTTGTATCGCCATATATATATATAAAACTTTAAAATGTTACAGAAGGTTGAACATTTGACGGCAAACAGAGGCCACACTGACCGTCGAAAACTGCGAACGCAGCCGGCAGGTGTAGAGGAGAACACAAAATCATGTTCTTTCTCAATTGTAAAGAGACCGTAGAAGCTAGAATAGTGAAAGTTCTACACAAGACGTACTTAAACACAGTACATGCGACAACGTACAAACAGTTTGTATATACAAATTACTAACAGAGAAAATTCAGTTTCTCTTTTACCGGAGGGTTAAAATTTTGTCGGCGAAGACAGGTTTCGATTGCCGCAAAGATGTGTGGATACTGTGGTGGAAGGTGAGACGAGGAAAAATATTGATAAAAAGGAAAACAATATAAAATTTATTTAACTATATACTATTCTGCGTCAATGGGTGAACTATAAGAGAGTGAGAATGTAAATTGGAATACCATTACATTTCGCTCACCCTTGTGGTCAAGCTTGTTTGAAATTACGTTTCTACACTATTTTTGGGAAATTATTCAAACCAGAATAGTGCAATTTGCACAGAAAGTGTATGAAAATACTGTGCACGGGAATTGATATAAAGAATTGTAGTAACTCCAATTTTATGAAGGAAAATATACTTCAAATTGGTGCAGAAGGTTGAAAATATTACTGCAAGCACAGACCACACTGGCCGTCAAGGGCTTTGAACGCTACCTGCAAGGATAGATGAGAAATTGAAATCATTTTTTTCCCACTACGAATAGAAAAACCAATAAAACTAGAATAGTAATATTTCTAAACGGAATATATGCAAACACAGTATATCGCAGTAGGTTATTAGGAATTTTTATATTCACATTTACAAAAATAATAAAAATCATAATAATAATAATAATAAATAAATAAAAAAGTTATTACAGTTCAAAATGTAGCGGAGGGTTGAAAATTTTCCGGCTAAAACGAGGTTTATTGGAAATGAAGATGTGTGGGCATGCACCGTAAAAATAAGACAATCGTTAGAGCAGTGTGTGTGAGGGGGGGGGGGGGGGAGATAAACATAGAAATAATGAAAAGAAATCACTAATATCCATTCCAGCTTCAATTAATGAACAATGATGTAGGGAGAGAGCAAACAACAACACTGCTGTTTATTCCTTCACATTCGGAATGACGGTCATCGCAGATTCTGTTTTTCCACTATATTGACGAAAGAATTAAGCATAGATTAGTGACATTACCAGCCTACCTGTACCAAAACACTGTGCATTGGAATATGTATAATATTAGTACTCTCATATTTGCGCAGATAAGGCTCATAGTTGCCGTCAACATGCTCACAGTTGCCGTCAAAATGCTCACACGTGCCGTCAAAATGCTCACACTTGCCGTCACAATTTATAAGGTTTAAAAAATGCGGTAAGAAGTAAAGCAACATAAATGTCACTTAACCAGATACTATTCTGTGCTAATGGGTGAGCAATAACAGAGTAAGAAAGTAAATTGGAAAACTTTTACATTTCGCTCACACTTGTGGTCATGTTTTTTTTTTTTTTTTTTTTTTCTTTCTAAATTACGTTCTCCCACTATTTTAACGAAACTATTGAAACCAGAATAGTGCAATTTCTACATGAGGTGTACCTTGATCCCAGCATAACTGTGGGACGTAAATCTTGAAGATTTCATTTAATTTCATTTTTAATAATAATAATAATAATAATAATAATAATAGTAATAAATATGTGCAAGAAAGTTGAAATTTGGCTTAATACGGGAGGCGAACGACCCAGGCTGTTTGCCGGAATAAAACTTGGATCCCTAACGCCAGAAGCGCATATATTAACGGCTTAGCCACGAGGTGGCTGATACAGAAATAATGCAAATTCCAATATTTTTACTTTTCGCTAATGTTTGAAATTGTTGTTATTGCAAATCACGTTTTTAACAAAACTGTTCTAACTACAAAAGTGAAATTTCAACCCAAACCATGGCAAAGCACTGAAAAGTAAGGAAAAGCATGGCAAAGTAAAGAAATATGTAAAGAATATATATTTAACCGCAGTGACACGGAATATATATAAAAATTCATCCATGGTTTTTCTCACAAACCCAACTCCCCCCCCCCCCCCCGAAAGAAAAGATAGGGTTATTGCATCTCTGTGGTCCGGTGCATAATCGTGGCAGATAGGTTAAAATTTCAAGGGACTTCGTGCACACTATAGCAACAGCAAAGTATATGGGAAGGAACGGCAGAAATCCGATAAAACGCGGTGTTGGCGTGTGCCACCTCGGTAGTGAAAGAAGAATTTCTTTCTGTGAACACGAATTTTTCTCAACGAGATTAAATAAATAAATAATTTAATAAAAATTAAATACTTCTAAGGGAAGAACACAGCAAATGAATGACGAGGTAGGTAAAAATTCCAAATGGAAATACAGGGCTGTGAAGTTCAAAAAATAAATAAATAAATAAACCATTATCATACTTAAAAATATGTGGTAAAAATTAAAAAGAAAATAAGACCTTTGTTGTACTCTCACGAGAAGATACACACATCGTCTGGAAATTTGAGTCGATAGAAAGCACACAACTGTGATCTAAAACAACCAAATTTAAAACGAAATCAACACATAAGTGTAACCTAATGAAGTTCAACAAAATAAAGCATACGGTAAATTGTGGCGGTGATGGAGGGCGCAGTTGCCGTCAATTAAACCAGTGCGTGCACGCTTAAGTTTAACGGGAGCGAGAAGGTAAACCATGTCGGTGATGGATGGCTTAGTTGCCGTCATATAGAGAAACCCCTGTCTATCGTGAGACCCATGTTCCACTTGCTAACACTTTCATGTATGTGAAAAGAAGTAAAGATCGGCAAGTGCGAGCGAGTGGGAAAAGGTAAAGTCGGCAATTATGAGCAAATGGAAAAAAAAAGTCGGCAATTATGAGCATATGGAACATTCCACATAAGACACTTGTTGCACTCTCAAGAGAAGATATATATATTTATACCTCATCAGGAAAGTACACAACTGTGAGCGAAAACAACCAAATTAAGAAATCAGCACATAAGTGTAAACTAATGAAATTCAACAAAAGAAAGCATACGGTAAATTGTGGCGGTGATGGAGGGCGCAGTTGCCGTCAATTAAACCAGTGCGTGCACGCTTAAGTTTAACGGGAGCGAGAAGGTAAACCATGTCGGTGATGGATGGCTTAGTTGCCGTCATATAGAGGAGCCCGTGCTTATCATGAGACCCGTTTTCCCCTTACTAACACTTTTAAGTATGTGAAAAGAAGTAAAGATCGGCAAGTGTGAGCGAGTGGGAAAAGGTGAAGTCGGCAATTATGAGCATATGGAACATTCCACATGAGACACTTGTCGCGCTCTGAAAAGAACATATATATATATATATATACCTCATCTGAAAAGTACACAAGTGTGAGCGTAAACAACCAAATTAAGAAAAAGAAATCACCACATAACTGTAAACTATTGAAATTCAACTAAAGGAAGCATACGGTAAATTGTGGCGGTGATGGAGGGCGCAGTTACCGTCATGTAAACTAGTCCGTCCACGCTTAAGTTTAACGGGAGCGAGAAGGTAAACCTTGTCGGTGATGGATGCTTTAGTTGCCGTCATACAGAGGAGCCCCTGCTTATCATGAGACCCATGTTCCCCTTGCTAACACTTTTACGTATGTTTAAAAAAATAAAGATCGGCAAGTGTGAGCGAGTGGGAAAATGTAAAGTCGGCAATTATGAGCAAATGGAAAAAAAAAAGTCGGCAATTATGAGCATATGGAACATTCCACATAAGACACTTGTTGCACTCTCAAGAGAAGATATATATATTTATACCTCATCAGGAAAGTACACAACTGTGAGCGAAAACAACCAAATTAAGAAATCAGCACATAAGCGTAAACTAATGAAATTCAACAAAAGAAAGCATACGGTAAATTGTGGCGGTGATGGAGGGCGCAGTTGCCGTCAATTAAACCAGTGCGTGCACGCTTAAGTTTAACGGGAGCGAGAAGGTAAACCATGTCGGTGATGGATGGCTTAGTTGCCGTCATTTAGAGGAGCCCTTGCTTAACATGAGACCCATGTTCCCCTTACTAACACTTTTAAGTATGTGAAAAGAAGTAAAGATCGGCAAGTGTGAGCGAGTGGGAAAAGGTGAAGTCGGCAATTATGAGCAAATGAAAAAAAAGTCGGCAATTATGAGCATATGGAACATTCCACATATGACACTTGTTGCACTCTCAAGAGAAGATATATATATATTTATACCTCATGAGGAAAGCACACAACTGTGAGCGAAAACAACCAAATTAAGAAATCAGCACATAAGTGTAAACTAATGAAATTCAACAAAAGGAAGCATACGGTAAATTGTGGCGGTGATGGAGGGCGCAGGTACCGTCATTTAAACCAGTGCGTGCACGCTTAAGTTTAACGGGAACGAGATAGTAAGCCATGTCGGTGATGGATGGCTTTGTTGCCGTCAAATAAAAGGGACCCCGCTTACCATGAGACAAATGTACTTTTTTTGGGAACGGACACATTATATGGAGGGCTAAGTGCACAGCCTGAATGCCAGGTGTACTTGTCGGTGATAGTATGGCAACTGTGGTATCTGGTGTCATGCAGGCAGTACGGACTGGGGTAGGGAATTGACGGACGAGGTCGCCCCTGTCTACCGTACGTTCCCTTTAAAGATCTCGCCCACACTTGCTGCGAGGTTCTTCCATCTCCTGTAAGACCGCTTACCCGCAAAACACGCGCGGATCAGACACGAGTCAGACACGTGCGCGTGTAAGTAATGATCAAACGAACGGCACTAAAAAGCGGCCGGAGAGGGGGACATGGTCCCCCTTACTAACCCTTTTATATACGGGGAAAAAAGTCAAGTGTGAGCGAGTGCGAAAAAAGTAAAGTAAAAGTCGGCAATTATGAGCAAAAAGTCGGCAATTATGAGCGGGTGCGAAAAAAACAAAGTAAAAGTCGGCAATTATGAGCGAGTGCGAAAAAAACAAAGTAAAAGTCGGCAATTATGAGCGAGTGCGAAAAAAGTAAAGTAAAAGTCGGCAATTATGAGCGGGTGCGAAAAAAACAAAGTAAAAGTCGGCAATTATGAGCAAAAAGTCGGCAATTATGAGCGAAAAAAATAAAAAAAGTACACCACCTGAGGTGGCGTAGATACCCCGGAGGTCTCGTCTAACCGACAAGACGAATCCTCCAAGCAAGGGCTAAGTCTCAACAGATCGCAGCGTGGCAACTGCTCTACCGTTCACAATACCCCGCCAGGTATCTAAGTCGTTTACAGAGGATTCCACGTCCCAACCTTGAACATCTCCTTGGTGTAACTCACGACAGAGATTCTAAGGATCAATATCGTCCTTACAATACATCTGCCGCAAACC